>NW_026647665.1:0-191361 GCF_950295315.1 Erinaceus europaeus | reverse complement strand
GCTCTGGTAAAAAAACAAAAGAAAAAAACCTTTCCATGTTCTACAAAGACAACATAGAACAAAAGAGAAAAAAAAAAAACCTTTGATTTTCTTGTTCTTTTTGTACTCTTCATATGAATATTATGCACAGTTGTCAAAAGAGAAGGAAAAGAATAGATAAAAGTGGAACTATAACTAGGACATGGAAAGTTGAATTATAAACTCTTATTTCATATATATATATATATATATATATATATATCACTGGCCTTCTGTAAGAATTATAGAATTTGGAGCTGTACAAATAAACTAAGCCCCATAGTTATTATCCATGGGATGAGGACACACACACACACACACACACACACACACACACACACACACACACACACACACGCTGCAGGACAAAAATGTCAACAAAACATTTCCTTCTCATTCTCTTACTTAACTTTCATAATTATCTCTGAAGTAGGTGTAATAGTCATTGTCTCCATCCAGACTTCCCTGGGCAGATGACCTTACCAGTGTGTCCTGGAACCCCACCTCTCCAGAGCCCTACCCCACTAGGGAAAGATAGAAATAGGTTAGGGGTGTGGATTGACCTGCCAATGTCCATGTTCAGCAGAGAAACAATTACAAAAGCCAGACCTTCCACCTTCTGCACTCCGTAGACAATTTTGGCCCATACTTTTAGAAGAGGAATAAAGAATAGGAAAGCTTCCAATAGAGGGAATGGGACACAGAATTCTGATGTTGGGAACTGTGTGGAATTGTACCCCTGTTATCTTAACAATCTTGTTAATTATTAAATCACTAATTTAAAAAAAAGGAACCTGAGATTGAAGCATTAATGCTTAATAAGTAAAAGCCAATTACTGGAACTGTCTGGTTTTAAAAATTAATTATTAATTTTTTTATAAGACAGAGAGAGGGGAGAGAGAGAAGAAGAGAGACACCTGCACCATTCACCACTCATGAAGCTTCCCTGCTGCAGGTGGGGACTACGGGCTCAAACAGGTGTTCTTGTGTGTTGCAATTATGTGCTCAACCAGGTGCACAACTGCCTTGCCCCAGTCTGGTGGGTTTTAAAATCATTTTACAAGGATGTGCATTACTGTCATGATTATAGTTATGATAAAATTGCATAAAATTGTTTTTACAGTTTAGTGGCTTAACAAGTTCATGACTAGAGGCTGACTTAAATATTAAATAACTGGGAATAGGGGTGGTGCACCCAGAACAGCGTTCCCTGTTACCATGACTAAGACACCTGGCTTCAAACCCCTGGTGCCACCTGTAGGGGGGAGGTTTCACGAGCAGCTGAACAGTGCTGCAGGTGTCTCCTTTCTGTGTCTGTCTTTCTCCCTCTCTCTTTATTTCTGTCAATCATGCTCTATAAAAACAAAAGAAACCCAAAGCAAATAATAATAAAAAAAAAAAGCTGTTGAGTGTGTGGAGCTGTGCAGGCACTCAGCTCCAGTAATAACCCTGCTGGAAAAAAAAATATATGTAATTATATACAATCCTAGTAAATATAAATAGAACAATACCTAGTTACACTAGTTTACATTCAGGAGGAACCAACATTAAACATAATTACTACTTGGTGCCCTCTACAGGAACAATATCACAGATTTAAGACATGGAAAATATCAATTATGATGGGGAAAAAAAGCTGTGTTCAAGGAAAATCCACTATCCATTGCTCCCTATACCACAAAAACTAGACATAAGTGAGGGAAGCTTAGGTCTATAATACTAAAAGAATAAAAAGTCAATCTTAAATCTTTTTATCCATAGAAGCCTAGTTCTAAACCAAGCTGTGTATTCTCAACTCACTACTTGATCTGCACATCACTAAAAACAACAGCTTGAGGGTACTATATGTAAAATTTGTGATATGTTCTATTCTTTGATCTCCAAGCATCAACTCTTTATTTCACTTCTTCAATCAACCATATTTACACTGGCTTAGTGCTATCACTTGCTAAATGTTATCACCTGCCTAAATGCCCATCAATAGATAACTGGCTAAAGAAGCTATGGGATAGCCCCACCTGCAGGGAGAAAACTTCACAAGTGGTGAAGCAGGGCTGCAGGTGTCTCTTAGTCTCGATGCAATAATGAATAAACAAAAATAAAAAAAGTAAGTTATGGGGTATATACTTCATGCAATACTACTCTGAAATCAAAAAGATGATGATGCTTAGTGAAACAAGTAGAGATGAAAGATAACTAGTGGATGGTTTCAGTCATATGCAAATCTAGAGAATTGATACACATGAATTTGAAAAACAAAAAAAGAGAAGCAAGCAAACTGTTTCTAAGACTTGTGAGAACTATCATGGTTATCTCTGGGAGGTGGGAGGATGGGGATACAGAAACTTTGGTGGTGGATGTGGTGTGGAACTTTCACTGTAATTTTATAATCTCGTAATCTACTATTAACCACAAATAAAAAAATGAAAAATAAGTTTATCCTACAAAAATGTGATCACCTCGATTTTTTTATTTTTATTTATTTATTCTCTTTTTGTTGCCCTTGTTGTTTTATTGTTGTAGTCTGTCTTCGTTTTTGGATAGGACAGAGAGAAATGGAGAGAGGAGGGGAAGACAGAAAGGGGGAGAGAAAGCTAGACACCTGCAGACCTGCTTCACTGCTTGTGAAGTGATTCCCCTGCAGTTGGGGAGCTGTCAGGAAATTGTGAGGATGTGGTTGAGCTTGGCAGGGCTTGACCTGAGGAGTGCGTCTATCCTGTCAGTCTCTCTACCGAGAGGTTGAGCAAGGAGGGACAGGAGTAACCCCAAAGGTTTTCCCCATCTATCAGACTCCCTGCCTCACAAAGCACCCCACATTCCTGATATTATGGCCATTAGATAAAAAGAAAGGGGAAGATGTGGGGAAACTGTGAGGAGCCTCACAAAGCACCCTGCATTCCTGATAATATGGCCTATCTACAAAATCATTGTTTTGCCATTCCATTCCTTTGATCTATCTTCTTTCTACCCTCAAGACCCAACCTTACTGCAGGGTAACATTAATCCCACCAGTTAAAACCTTTGCAACAGTTGCTAAGGAAGTTCCTATCTTTCCAGCTCCATTTTGCCTTTCTCCGCCCCTTTCCTAGCCATTTCCATTTCCGACTTGCCACTTCCAGGTCTGTCCTTTAAAAGCCTTGGCTCTCTGATCAATAAATATATTGCATTGCCTGGCACCACGTATTTGGTTCCTGAGTCATCTCCGTTGTGTTGCTGAGTGAGTAGCAGCCCAGGCTGGCTCCAATCGAGTACGCGCCCGGGAAGAGGCACCCCCATGCTAGCCTAGCAGGGAGCCCAGGGCTAGAACCGGAATCCTTATGCAGGTCCTTGTGCTTTGCACCATGTGTGCTTAACCCGCTGCACTACCACCTGACTCCCACCTCCTTGATTTCTGATCATTCAGAAAGTCACTGTATAGTCATGGTCAGCAGGTGCTAAGATAACTATTACTAGTTTTTTAATATTCTGGAAAGAAAACTGTCAATTACTCAGAACCAAAAACAGAGAGCTAGAGAGTCAAACAAAATATACAGAAATTAGAATTCAGATTAAGTTGACTGGTAAGAAAAGAAAAAAATACAAGATTGGGAGACTGAAACTAAAAATATGCTTTACTGAAGTTTTGATAGAGAAAAGTGGGAAGAAATGAGGAATACAAACTTTACAAGAAAATGAAAAGCAAAGTTTCTAATAGTCAAGGCCTCTTATCAGTATCAATAACCCTTCACATAAAAAAAAGAGAGAAAAAGTAAAGAAAAACAGAAAACAAAACACCCGCCCACACACATCCCCAAGAATAGGAAAATGGAAGGAAGTTATCAAGTTCTTCTATGAAACATAGGAAGGAACCTGCTTTCTATTTCTTTTTTAAAATTTATTTATAAAAAGGAAACATTGACTAAACCATAGGATAAGAGGGGTACAACTCCACAGAGAGTTGTACCCACCACCAGAACTCCATATCTCTTCCCTCCTCCCTTGATAGCTTTCCTATTCTTTAACCCTCTGGGAGTATGGACCCAAGGTCATTGTGGGATGCAGAAGGTGGAAGGTCTGGCTTCTGTAATTGCTTCCCTGCTGAACATGGGGGTTGACTGGTCAATCCATACTCCCAGCCTGCCTCTCTCTTTCCCTAGTGGGGTGGAACCTGGTGGCTGAAAAGAGAGTTAACATACAAAGGCAAACAAATTGTTGACCAATCATGAACCTAAAGGCTGGAATAGTGCAGATGAAGAGATGGGGCGGCCCTCCATTTTGTAGATAGCTAGTAGGCATATTTTAGTTATATTCCAAAGGGCCTGTGGCTATATTGGTTTTTTTTTTTCCCCCTGAGCCTGAAATCTGATATGCAGGTGGATCCAAGTTATTGCCTGGGGGAGATGATGTCATGGCTCAAAAAGGAACAGAAAGCTGGATCAGGGAAGCAACTGGTGGCACAGCTATATACAAATAATGTCAAAGGACATAAATTATGGTGATGTTGTGTATGATACAGCAAATCCTAACAAAGGGATATTTCAAAGTTAACCCAATTGCCAAATAATGTGATTATAGCAATTAACTATCTATTGTCTTCTTAACCCTAAGACAGCAGGAACCTCCTGATTCCTCTATAGAGCCTATATTTCCCCCAGTCCTAGAACCTCTAGGGTGGGGCTCATGTTCCTACATGCTACTCTCAACTCATATAAAATGATATTGATCCCAACCTAATCAATGCAATGAGTACCACCTCTCAGCATGCTTCACTTCAGACTGTGTCCAGAGATGTCAGGCGTGGAATGTCAACCCTTCACCCTCATTACTCGGGTGAGACCTTCCCTTTCATAGTATTCTCTAATTCCATTCCAGGTGGTTCACTTCCTAACAAAGTCCTAAAACCTCGATATAGACCAGGTCCTGTGAGACAGAGCATATGTTCAAATGTATCCATAAATTAAAGCAAAATATATACCTGAAAGCAAAAGTACACAATAGTCTGTAGTGAGTCAGTATTAAGTTCCTAATGAAATAGTGTCTACTTAGACTTAGATACCCTCCTCAGCTCCTTCCTATTACAGTTCTCTCACTCACTTCAAAGCTAACCTTATCAAAGCAAGGACTGCAAAAGCTAAATAAGGGCAAGAGACTGGCATACTTTAACGATGACTCTTTAGTCACTATCAGGCCACCCCACCAGCTGGGGCCCTATTCGGGAAGTCCTGAGATTCCCAAACAGACATGATAGGCGTAGACCTCAAATAAATCCCTCTCTCCATTGTTACCAGTCATCTCTATCAGGAACAACAAAATAGACCTCTTTGTGGGCCCACCATAGGACATTGGCCTCAACTTGGATCAACAGTGGTAGAAAATGTTCCATCCTCCGAAGGGAGAATGGACAACATACTCTATGCTACACCTGAGGAAGATGGGTCGATAATACTGGGGCAGCTTGGGGTTAACAGTTAACAATATTTATATACTTTCACCATATTTGGGAACTACTCTCTTCCCTGATGCAGCTTTCTAGTCCTTTTCCAACTGTGACACCATCTCCCCAGACAATAACCTGAGTCCACCTGCATATTAGATGTCAGGCTCAAGCAAAAACTAGTAAAGTCATGGGCCCTCTGGATGATACCTAAAATATACCTACTAGCTTTTTCCAAAACGGAGACCTCCAAATCTTCATCTGCAATATTCTTGCCCTTAGGCTCATGATTAGTCAATCATTTGTTCTGCTTTATATCTTAACTCTTTTTCAGCCACCAGGTTCCAGATGTTACCATGATGCCAACCTGACTTCCTTGGTTAGATGACCCCAATGTGTCCTGGAGCCCCACGTCTCCAGATCCCTGCCCCACTAGGGAAAGAGAGAGACAGGTTGAGAGTATGGATTGACCTGCCAATGTCCGTGTTCAGCAAGAAAGCAATTACAGAAACCAGACCTTCCACCTTCTGCACCCCAGAATGATCCTGGGTCCATACTGCCAGAGGGATAAAGAACAGGAAAGCTATCAGGGAGGGGATGGGATATGGGGCTCTGGTGGTGGGGATTGTGTGGAAATGTATCCCTCTTATCCTATGTCTTGTCAATATTTCCATTTTATAAATAAAAAATTAACAATAATTTTATTTGGGGGCTGGGCAGTAGCACAGTGGGTTAAGCATACATGGTGCAAAGAAAGCACAAGGACCAGCATAAGGATCCTGGTTTGAGCTCCCTGCTCTCCACCCGCAGGGGGGTTGCCTCACAAGAGATGAAGCAGGTCTGCAGGTGTCTGTCTTTCTCTCCCCCTCTCTGTCTCCCCCTCCTCTCTTGATTTCTCTCTGTCCTATCTAACAACAGCAGCAATAACAACAACAATAAAAATAATGGCAACAAGGGCAATAAAATGGAAAAAAAATGGCCTCCAGGAACAGTGGATTCATATGTAGGTAGTGCAGGCACTGAGTATAGCAATAATCCTGGAGACAAAAAAAAATTACTTATGTATTAATGAAATAGGAGGACAGAGAAAATGAATACATCACTGTTAGGGATCAAACTTACAGCTTCATGCTTGAGTGTTCAATGCCTTATCCACTTACCTGCTCATTTCTGTCCTTTCTTAATTTTTGGATCAAGGAGAAATACAAAAAGATATTAAAAGTATTTTAATATCTTTTAAAGCAGGATCTGATTAAATCTAGAGCAGGGCACCAAAGTAAAAACCCTCTGGTGAAGGGGAGGGTGGCTATTGGGCTTCCTGGCGCATCGGGGGGTGGGGGGAGTGGAGGGGTGGTTGGGATGGGACAGTCTTTTGGTGGTGGGAATGGTGTTTATATACACTCCTATTAAAGTGCAGTCATATAAACCACTAATTAATATGAGAGAGTAAAAATTGATCATATGTCTAGAACTTCTTAAAACACAGACTGAGTCTTTTTAATACATGGGCTGTCTTTGATATGTTGACTCTCTCAAAAGCCTAGACCAGGGAGAACAGAAGCAACTGGTAGCACGGCTATATACAAGATGCTGGGTATTATACCCCAAAACCTAACAAAGGGACTTTTCAAAGTTAACCCAATCACCAAATAATGTGATGATCACAATAACTATCCATTGTCTTCTTGAACCCTAAGACAGCAGGAACCTCACATCTCCATAGATAGAGCCTCTACTTCCCCCAGTCCTGGAACCTTAGGGTGGGGCCCACTTTCCTGCATGCTTTTCTCAATCCAAATCAATTAATATTGCATCCATGGATTGCAACCCAATCAACGCAACGAGTGCTACCCCAGCATACTTCACTTCAGACTGTGTCCAGAGACTTCAGGTGTGGAATGACAACCCTTCAGCTTCATCACTCGGGTGAGGCCTTTCCTTTCACAGTATTCTCTAATTCCATTCCCGGTGTTCCACTCCCCAATAAAGTCCCCAAACCTAGATATAGTTCAGGTCCCCTGAGATAGAGCATAGGTTCACCCGTGCCCATAAGCTAGGGAAAAACATATACCTGAAAGCTAAAGTACACAAGAGCCTGGAGGGAATACCTCCCAACACTTTTCCAGTCTTTAGGTCCATGGTCATTCAACAATTTGTTTGGCTTTGTATGTTAACTCTCTTTTCAGCCATCAGGTTCCAAATGCCAGCACGATGCCCACCAGACTTCCCTGGACAGACAACCCCACCAATGTGTACTGGAGCTCCACTTCCCCAGAGCCCCACCCTACTAGAGAAAGAAAGAGGCAGACTGGGAGTATGGATCGACCAGTCAACGCCCATGTTCAGCGGGGAAGCAATTACAGAAGCCAGACCTTCCACCTTCTGCAACCCACAACGACCCTGTGTCCATACTCCCAGAGGGATAGAGAATGGGAAAGCTATCAGGGGAGGGGATGGGATATGGAGATTGGGTGGTGGGAATTGTGTGGAACTGTACCCCTCTTATCCTATGGTTTTGTTAATGTCTCCTTTCTTAAATAAAAAAAAAGTATTTTATTTATTTTTCTCTGTTTCATTCTATAGCGACATGGAGGAGGGGGTTGGGATCCGAGAAGAGAGCCAAGAAGTGTTGTTTCCACCACATACAGAATTTTCCCTGGTGTCATAGTGCTTCTATGTGGAGCCAGGGCTTGAACCCGCCGCTTTCAGTGTGAAGGAAGAGAAAATAAATAGCTAGTATTTTAGATCACAGACAGCCCAGTTGTATGCATTTAAACTATACAACCATGGTTATATTTTTGTCACATATTTATCAGCACATTGTATCAAAGAGAGGCAGGTATTTAAAGTATTTTAAGCTATCTAGCAACACGGGTTTGACATTTACTAATATATTTATTTACCACAACCATATAGCTTATATGAGGATCAGTTCTACTGAGCCCTCTGGCAGAAGGCTCTGGTGACAACTGAAGAGCCTGAGTGGGAGAGTGAGTCTTTCTGGACGTTTCCTACAGGAAGGTTTAGAAGGGACTGGAAAGCTTGGCCCCAGCATGCCAGTTTGAAATGCATTATGTTTTACCAGGCAGAACAGGCCCTTGGGTACAGTTGACAAAATATGTGTAAAATCTGATTCATTTTGGTGAGTTAATGACTGCATGTTCAAATACATGGGCTTAGCATACTCACTGGGACCACTAACTCCACAATTTATTATTTTTCTTTGGCAGAAATTGAACACAAAATCACATTAATATCACAGTTGAGGTTACACATACTTACAAGTGAGGGAAGCTAGAGAGAATGGTCCCCTAGCACTCATAACTCTGTCAAAGAATACAGATAAATGCTACTAACATGAGCTATAAAACTTAATTCAAACCCACAGTTAGCATAAGAACACATTACAATGCTCTTTTAGATAAGCTGAGCAGATATTACACTAGATGAATGTTAACTAACTTTCCTTGGTAGAGAAAAGAAAGCCAACCCCCAAGTATTCTCTGAAACAAGAATAAGACAAAAATCAACAAACCTAACAGTACATCTGAATATTAGAACATCTCAGCACAAGTAGGTTCAAATTAAAAATATATAACTAGAGTCAACAAAATTCACTATGTTACACATAATTATTTAATAAGAAATACAAGTTCTCTGAAAAGTCTAGTTCAATTTATAGGAGAATTTCTAGTGATAGGAGAATTCCTAATGCCTAACAGTGTTTGTTTCAACTTCTTAATGTTATGGGGAGTAAAATAAAGATTTTACACCTAAGTAAATAGAAACTATGTAAAAAGGTAAGTAAGCTTAAAACCTGGTTCTAGTAACTGCTTAAAACTTCAAAGTTCATCAGATCAAAAAAGTAAAAATATTTCAGACACTCACCCAAAAAGCTATCACTGATACACTATCCAAGTATCATACTTTATAAATCAAGAAGGTATACTTCCTTTAGTCTTCAGTAAAAAAAAAAAAAAAAAAAAGGAATCTGTTCATTCTTTTTAACACACTATTGCTATATCACAGTAGGAATTTCCCAACTTGATTACAAAACACCACAGAAAGAACTACAGAGTACTCTCCTAACATTCTGAATCTCAATAGGATCTTACTTAGCATAGCCACAAGCCCTTTGGAATATAACTAAAATATGCCTACCAGCTATCTACAAAATGGAGACCCCAGCTCTTCATCTGCACTATTCCAGCCTTAAGGTCCATGATTGGTCAACAATTTGTTTGGCTTTGTATGTTAACTCTCTTTTCAACCACCAGGTTCCAGATGCTAGCATGATGCCAACCAGACTTCCCTGGACAGACAACCCCACCAATGTGTCCTGGAGCTCCACTTCCCCAGAGCCCTTCCCCACTAGGGAAAGAGAGAGACAGGCTAGGAGTATGGATCGACCTGTCAACGCCCATGTTCAGCAGGGAAGCAATTACAGAAGCCAAACCTCCCACCTTCTGCATCCCACAATGACCTTGGGTCCATACTCCCAGAAGATTAAGGAATCGGAAAGCTATCAGGGAAGGGGATGGGATACAGAGTTCTGGTAGTGGGAGTTGTGTGAAATTGCACCCACCCCTCTTATCCTATGGTTTAGTCAATGTTTCCTTTTTATAAATAAAGAATTAAATTTTTTAAAAAAAGGTATTTCCCCGGGGGTTGTGCAGTAGCGCAGTGGTTAAGCGCACGTGACTAACAATCCTGGTTCAAGCCCCCAGCTCCCCACCTAAGGGGAGTTGTTTCACAGGCAGTGAAGCAGGTCTGCAGGTGTCTATCTTTCTTTCCCCCTCTCTGTCTTCCCTTCCTCTCAACATTTCTCTCTGTCCTATCCAACAAAGAACGACATCAACAACAATAATAACCACAACAAGGCTCTAAGAAGGGCAAAAAAGGAGAAAAAAAAAATGGCCTCCAGGAGCAGTGGATTCATGGTGCAGGCACTGAGCCCCAGCAATAACCCTGGAGGCAAAAAAAAAAAAGATATTTCCCTCAAATTGTTCCCTCAAACTGAGGGAACAAATCACAAGCATGGAAATGAAAACACATTACATTGTTTTGTTTGTAAGAAGGCATTTGTTTAAAATATCCCAGTCGTCTCCCACTAATAATCGCAATAAGACATAGCATAAAAAGGACTAAACCGGGAGTCGGGCTGTAGCGCAGCGGGTTAAGCGCAGGTGGCGCAAAGCACAAGGACCGGCGTAAGGATCCCGGTTCAAACCCCGGCTCCCCACCTGCAGGGGAGTCGCTTCACAGGCGGTGAAGCAGGTCTGCAGGTGTCTATCTTTCTCTCCTCCTCTCTGTCTTCCCCATCTCTCTCCATTTCTCTCTGTCCTATCCAACAACAACAATAATAATAACTACAACAATAAAACAACAAGGGCAACAAAAGGGAATAAATAAATAAAATATTTAATAAAAAAAAAAAAGGACTAAACCTCATACCTGAAAAAAAAACAACAACTGTTAGTTTGAAAGGAGCTTTTCTCATCAGTTTGCAAGCTACATAGGCAGGCATATTTCCCTGGAGATGGAGGGGACTGGGAGAGGAATACAGCACATATTTTCATAGCTGGGTGAAGCAGGAACATACAGTGCCTGATTACTACGGGGAAGCAAGTGTATTCTGGGAGGGAAGAGAATGAGGCTAACTCTGCAGCCATTTGATTTAGAGCCAAGGAAGCATGTGGGGGAGGACTATGGTAACCCCGAGCAGTGCTGAGTGGCACAGAAATGTAATGAGGCATCTGAAATAAAATCACCACAGAAAGAAAGATAAATTGGTAGTATGGCCTCTGTGATGAGTCAATTGCTTGGAAGAGGAGATGGTCCAAGAAATGGCCGCAGTGAAAATAACATGTTGCTGGCACTGCTCTCAACACCGACCAGTCTTACTCCCTGGGGTAGATGTGTGTGCCTGGTGTGTGAATGGGGCAGTCTCTATGTGGGTGGCACCCAGTGTCCCCCTTCTCCTAATATTCACACTGTTGCATAATTTTCTCCATGACCCAGAAGACCAGGATCAACCTGTGCAACCATAAAAATACTGCAGAAGTGTCGGGTGGTAGCACAGAGAGTTAAAGCGTAAGTGGCACAAAGCGCAAGGACCGGTGGAAGGATTCTGGTTCGAGCCCCTGGCTTCCCACCTGCAGGGGAGTCACTTTACAAGCCGTGAAGCAGGTCTGCAGGTGTCTATCTTTCTCTCCCCCTCTGTCTTCCCCTCCTCTCTCCATTTCTCTGTCCTATCCAACAATGACATCAATAATAACAGTAATAACCACAACAATAAAACAATAAGGGTAACAAAAGGGAATAAATAAATATTAAAAAAAAAGAATACTGCAGAAGTGGTGTATGTCACTTTTGAGATCCGGTTATAAAAGACAGTGTAGTTTCTACCTTGGCTGCCTTTTCTCTCTTGGGTCACTTGTTTTGCAGGAAGCCAGCTGTCATGTCAAGAGAATCCTATGAGGAGGTGTCCTAACCATAGTCATATGAGTGAGCTTGGAAGAGGATATTCCAGCTTAATCAGAGTTTAAAGGGGCACAGTCTGGCTGACTTTGAGACTGTAACCTCCTGAGAGACAGAACCACCTCACTAAGCTTCTAGGTTTCTGTCCCTTGGAAACTATGCAACAGGACCGGATAGTGGTGCACCTGGCTGAGCGCATAAATTACAATGTGCAAGAACCTAGGTTTGAGCCCCCACTCCCCATCTATGGGGGGGGGGGAATGCTTCATTGCTTCATGAGTGGTGAAGCAGGTCTTCAGCAGTATGTGACTGTAGACCGCCAGCACTGCTAGACAGTTTTTAATTGATTTGATAATGAATGCTAAGCAATTTAACAAAAGTTTGAGCTCATACTAAAGGATGGGACTATTAGCCAACATTTCGTGAGCATTTACTTTTGGCCAGATACAGTTCTAAGCTCTTTGTTTTACTTTTTTTTAGGTTTAAGCTTTTTAAAAATGTATTTAATTAATTAATTTATTAGATGAAGACAGAGAAATGGAGAAGACAGTAGGAGACAGAGAAGGAGAGAGGAAGCGAAACACCTGAAGCACTGCTTCACCGCTCATGGAGCAGGTGGGAACTGGGTCTTGAACCCTGGCCCCTGTCCACTGTGATGGATGCATTCAACTAGATCCACCACTCATTCCTGTTTTATTTGGACTATTCAATTTAATCTTTGCAATGCTATAAGGTTGTTATTATAATGATCACATTTAACAACTGAGTGGACGTATAGGGATCAATTGTATGGTGAAGATATAATGTGGTACATGCAGGTGTTGATTTATAATGTTGTACACCTGAAACCTAGATGATGTCATAAATCACTTATTCAAGAAAACATTCAAATCAGTAAAACTTTCATGATAGCCAGGAAACCCAGGCACAAAGATGCTAATCGACCTGTCCAATGTTTCGTGCATAATAAATGAGGAATGGATTTGTTTCCAGGCAGTCTGAAAAGCTAGTGTAAGTTCGCAGTTCATGGAAGACTACTAAACACATTCTAGTTTGTAGAGGCAAAAGTGGAAGAAGAAACTAAATACCAGGGAACATCTCATTTCTTTTCTTTCACCTAATTAAATCAAGTCAACTCTCATTTTTTTTGTCCATAAGTCAGTTTCCCAGAAAAACAAACAAACCTTGGCTATTAGAATAAAAAGAAACCTGCTTTGCCAAGAATGTTCTAGTTACAATATTTGACAGAAAGTTTTCTTTCTTTTTTTAAATATTTATTTATTCCCTTTTGTTGCCCTTGTTGTTTTATTGTTGTAGTTATTATCGATGTCATCATTGTTGGACAGGACAGAGGGAAATGGAGAGAGGAGGGGAAGACAGAGAGGGGGAGAGAAAGACAGACACCTGCAGACCTGCTTCACCGCTTGTGAAGCGACTCCCCTGCAGGTGGGGTGCCGAGGGCTCGAACCGGGATCCTTATGCCAGTCCTTGCACTTTGTACCACCTGCTCTTAACCTGCTGCGCTACCACCTGACTCCCAACAGAAAGTTTTCTTAATTATCTCTTTCCCACAATATTTTTGCCAGAGAACGACCTAAAGTCTGTCTCTTGATATGATCATAGAAGTCATGGTTAGACAGATGTGATTCTACTTTAGCATTTGAAAAGATGCTACTTTGATGATATAAAAGGTAAGTGATTCTGGGATCTCCATAGTCATTTTAATTTATTTTAATTAATTTATTTTTTGCTTCCAGGGTTATCACTGGGGCTGGGTGCCTGCACTATGAATCCACTGCTCCTGGAGGCCATTTTGCCCCATTTTTGTTGCCCTTGTTGTTACTGTTGCCACTGCTATTGTTGTTGTTGGATAGGACGGAGAGAAATCAAGAGAAGAGGGGAAGACAGAGAGGGGGAGAGAAAGAGAAGACACCTGCAGACCTGCTTTACTGCTTGTGAAGTGACCCCCCCACCCCTGCAGGTGGGGACCTGGGGCTGGAATCAGAATCTTTATGCCAGTCCTTGAGCTTCGTACCATGTGTGCTTAACCCACTGTGCTACCACCTGGCCCCCACTTTTAATTTATCTTTTATAAATATATTTTTGCTTTAATGAGAGAGATACAGATGGAGATTATAAACATTGGGACTTTTGAGGTTGAACCTGGAACTCTGGAGCATCAGGTATGAAAGTCTTTTTGCATAACCATTTTGCTATCTCTCTTGCCCAGGCACTTTTATTTTTATTCTGTTTAGATACAAGAATGAGGGGAGTGGTCCGGGAGGTGGTGCAGTGGATAAAGCATTGGACTCTCAAGCATGGGGTCTTAGGTTCAATCCCCAGCAGCACAAGTACCAGAAAGATGTCTGGTTCTTTCTCTCTCTCCTCCTATCTTTCTCATTAATAAATAAATAGTTAAAAAAAAAAAAAGAAATATGAGGGGAAAATACGTTCATGAGGAAAAGAGGGGGAAGAAAGGGAAGAGAGGGAGATAGAGGGGTGTGGGGGAGAGGTCAGAGCACTGCACAACTATGGAGTCGTGTGGTGCAAGGCACCGAACCAGGGACCTGTCACATGCAAGTCCTGGGTGCTCCCACTGCATATCCCCTAGGGCTCCTTCACTCATTGTTTTGTTTTTTAACAATTTTTAATCTTTATTTATTTGATAGACACAGCCAGAAATTGAGAGGGGAGGGGATGATAGAGAGAGAGTGAGACACAGAGAGACACCTGCAGCACTGCTTCACCACTCATGAAGCTCCCCCCCCACACACACACAGGGGCACCAGGGACTCAAAGCTGGGTCCTTGTGCACTGCAACATGTGCGCTCAACCAGGTGCGCCACCATCAGGCCCCTCCTTCACTCATTTTTAATAATGTAGTCACATTTATCACTTTTGAAAGTTCCTTAATATTTAGGTTGAATCCACTTTTTCCCTTTATTTTTATTGACAGATAAGAATAATTAGCACTGGTTTTATATGTCTCCATTTTATCTTTTTTTTCTAAGTAAGTCTACTTAATTTCAATATATATATATTTTTTTGAAAACTAGAAGTTTAAAAAGTCACTGCTTTTCTTTGAATTATGTCTAATTTACCTCCAGATAACTGGCACTCAGATCATCTTAAAATGTGATAATATGATTGGTTATGTAATGAGAACTTGAGCCCCCTACTCCCCCTAAAAAATTTATAGGAAAATCACACTATAAACGGGAACTCTATATGATGACCCTCAGCTTCCTTGTATATTCTGGAATTAACTTCATTTTGTATAAATTAGTTTTGCTTTTTTTTGACATAATGACAGCTCTCTTTTCTGCTCACCCCAATTAAATTAATCATAATCTTTCAAATAATTCTCTATTCCTTTTCATTTTTGACTGACATCTTTGCTACAGTCCTCAGGAGATCACTGAATATATTAACTGGAATTAAACTTGGCACCTGTCTCCAAGGAACTCAACTTGATAGTTCTAGGTAGCCTTAAATGGCATTTTTAATAACTTTGGAAAAGATTTAAGAAAAATACCAATCCTGTGTATTCTTAAGTTATTAATTCAAACTAATTGCTCTCTGAGTTTTCAAACAGAAAAGAACAGAATTAAAAAATATAACTAGAATTAAGTTAAAATATGACTAGTGGTTTCTTTCTTTCTTTCTTTCTTTCTTTCTCTCTCTCTCTCTCTCTCTCTCTCTCTCTCTTTCTTTTTTTGCCTCCGGGGTTATCACTGGGACTCAGTGCCAGCACTACACGAATCCACTGCTCCTGGAGGCCATTTTTTCTCTTTCTTTTTTTTTATTGGATAGGACAGAGAAATTGAGAGGGGAAGAGAAGATAGAGAGGGGGAGAAAAAGATAGACACCTGAAGACCTGCTTCACCGCCTTTGAAGTGACCCCCATACAGGTGGGGAGCCAGGGGGGCTCAAATCGGGATCTTGAGTAGTCCCTGTGCTTTGTACGCTTATCCCAGTGCTCCACTGCCTGACCCCCCATGACTAGTGTTTTAATGCTTAAATGACTAGCATTCAAACAAACAAACCAAAAAATCTAACCAGATAGTGCTTTCTATGAAGAAAAATTAAATTGCTAATTCAAGTAGTATCTTACACACACACACACACACACACACACACACACACACACACACACACACTGTATTTCTCTGAGTCATAAGACTCAACTGGAAGGCAAAAGAACTGGGAAAAGAAAATGCTGAAAAAGACAGACTAAGTATTTTTAAAATTTTGATCTCTTTCCGTTCCTTAAAGTTCAGAACATTTTGTTTTCTTTAGAGTTCCAAATATGCCAGACACAAAACCCCCATATGAGACTAACAGTAATAATATTCAGATAATGAACAGAAATAGTTTAGTCTGAAAGACTGAGTTTGGTATTCTGGCTCAACTAGTTAATCTTCTTTAGTTTCAGTTTCTACATATGTAGCATGAGCACACCACCACCAAACCCCATAGGCTTAAAACTAAAATAAGAGGGCATGTGATACACAGAAAGGTGTCTGGCTCATGTGGGCATTCAATAAATGTTCATGAATGTTACTTTCTTTTCTGCTCCTCTGGAAATTAAATTTGATCAATTTAAAATCAATCAATTTAAATTTAAATTTTAATTGATTGATCAATTTAAATTTGAGTAGCATTCTCTTTTCTCTCAAAGCTACTATGATGAATAAAAAATTAAATTACATTAAAAATGGGGTTTACAGTCAGCAATATTTATACACTTTTACCATATTTGGGAGCTACTCTCTTTCCTGATCTAGCTTTCTAGCCCTTTTTCCAGCCATGACATCATCTCCCCAGACAATAACTTGGGTCCACCTGCATATCAGATGTCAGGCTCAGGCAAAAACTAATAAAGTCATGGGCCCTTTGGAATATATCTAAAATAGACCTACTAGCTATTTCCAAAACAGAGACCTCCAAATCTTCATCTGCAATATTCCAGCCTTTAGGTTCATGATTAGTCAACAATTTGTATGGCTTTCTACGTTAACTCCTTTTCAGCCACCAGGTTCCAGATGCTAGCATAATGCCAAACCAGACTTCCCTGGACAGATGACCCCCACCAATGTGTCCTGGAGCTCCACTTCCTCAGAGCCCTGCCCTTCTAGGGAAAGAGAGAGGCAGGCTGGGAGTATGGATCAACCTGCCAATGCCCACATTCAGCAGGGAAGCAATTACAGAAGCCAGACCTTCCACCTTCTGCACCCCATAATGACCTTGGGTCCATACTTCAAGAGGGTTAAAGAATAGGAAAGCTATCAGGGGAGGGGATGGGATACAGAGCTCTGGTGGTGGGGATTGTACCCCTCTTATCCTATGGGTTTGTCAGTGTTTCCATTGTATAAATAAATAGCAGTGTCAATGAGTATTCTCTCTCTCCTTCACTTTCCTCTCTATCTTTATAAGAAAAAAAAAAAAAAGAAACAAAAATGGCCACCAGGTACAGCAGAGTCATCATACACTGAGTCCCAGGGACAACCTTATTGGCCAAAAAAAAAAAAAAGACCAAACAGAAACAAAAATTAAATGGAATAATTTACTTGATCTGAAAGTTTAAAGTATATAAGTAAAGGAATAAAACTAGTAAGAGGTAGAAAGACAGATAAAACCTTTATGAAAGCTAAGATGTTATTAATCATTTTCATCTTCCTCTTAACTATAAGGATGAGAATATATTTCATACTCAGTGAGGGGAAAAATTATCCAAAGTTTGAAAAGTGATACCAAAAGTGTTTCATAAAAGCAAAAAATGGCTTTATTCTTCCAGATTTTTAAAAATTAAAATCACTTCAACACCTCTAACACTTTTCAATCATTCATTTTAAATGGTCTGTTTAATTGCCAGCTAGTGCCAACTGTCACACTAAGTGGCAGAGGTTATACAACAGAAAAGTGGAAGAACACTTATTAAGTCAAAGAATATGACCAATGGTGTTAGGCATTATATTACTTTGCTAGGGCTGCCATTAAAAAGTACCCCCAGGGGGCTGGGTGGTAGCGCAGCAGGTCAAGCACATATGGCACGAAGCACAAGGACAGGTGTAAGGATCCCGGTTCAAGCCCTTGGCTCCCCACCTGCAGGGGGGTTGCTTCACAAGTGGTGAAGCAGGTCTGCAGGTGTCTATCTTTCTCTCCCCCTCTCTGTCTTCCCCATCTCTCTCGATGTCTCTCTGTCCTATCCAACAACAATAACAATAACAACAACAAGAAGGGCAACAAAAGGGGAAAAATAAGTAAAATAAAAATAAAATAAAATAAAATAAAAAAATACTATCAACTGGGTGACTTAACAGAAATTTATTTTTTCATAATTCTAGAGGCTCTAAGTCCAAGATGAGTGCAAGGTTCTAAGTGCAAGGAGAGTTGGCTGAGGGCTACTCTATTGAATTTCTTTCTCCTAACGGTGGGTACTCAAAGACAACTAGGATTTTCAATTTCGACATTTTGAGCTTTCAGTACCAGAATGATCTTACATCAAGACATTTTCACAGAACTTTACTGTTTCTTCCCTGCTATAAGATTGTAGCTCACTGATAAGATTCAAACCAATCAGTCTTCACAGTTGGAGGTAGACTGAAGGACTGTCTACAGTGCAGGCTTTCTTAACTCAGAGGCCCCGTTGCCTATTTGGTAGACACTGCCCACAAACCTGGAGTCCAACGAACACCTACCTCTAGCTTCAGAACATCGTGCTGAAGTTTACGCTGAAATTCAAGGAAGTTTTTGATTGTTAGTTTCCCCTTGAGGTCAGCTCCAAAAAAGTACGTTGTAAGGGCTGAACACAAGCCAGACTTGAGGGTATTGCCAGTAGTAGGACGATCTCTGTGACGCATACCCATACTGGTTTGGGAACGAATGATGCTCTGAACCTAAGAGAGAAACAAGCTCCTATCAGGAAAAATACTACAAAAATGGGGAAATATAGTCAAGTCAGACCATTAACCATTGATTGTTTATGACTTGGCTTCACTGAGTTATAATTCTCTTTTAATGCTCACCTCAATCTCACAAGTCTTACAGGTGGGGGGGTACAAATCAACCTGCCAATGCTCATGTCCAGCAGAAAAGCAATTACAGAAGCCAGATCTCCTGCCTTCTGCACTCCATAATGATCCTGAGTCCATACTCCCAGAGGGAGAAAGAATAGGGCAGCTTCCAATAGAGGGGACGGGGTACAGAACTCTGATGGTGTGTGGAATTGTGCTCCTCTTATCCTACAATCTTGCCAATCATTATTAAATCAATAAAACAAGGGGAAAACTCTATCTTTATTAATTATCAATCAAATTTGAAGGAATGATGAGTTTTTCAGACAAGCAACATCACTAAGCTGGCACTATAGTAAATTCTAAAGGGATTCACGTGATATGAAAATATGGAATGATCTCATCCACAGAAACTAAACAAATAAAGCAAGGAAAACAAAAAAGGTTAGTGAAGACTATGGAATCAAACTGCAAAAATGAAGATCACAAAGGAACTTGCTTGGGTATGGTGGTGGTGGTGGTGGTGGTGGTGGTGGTGGTGGTGGTGGTGTGTGACCTAACAGGCTTTGGTGCAGGCTTACTGGTTCTATGATAGTGGTGATGTGCTTGGAGGAGGTAAGAAACTAAGGTTACCTCAAAAACAAAGACAGTTATAAAAACAATCCCCTGGGTGGGGAGATAGCATAATAATGCAAAAATTGCCATGAATTTCCTGACAACCCAATAAAAAGATTTTCATGCCTGACGCTCTGAGATTCCAGGTTCAGTCCCATGTAGCACCATAAACCAGAGCTGAGAGTGCTCTAGAAAAAACAAAACTAAGTAAAATAACGCCTTATAGCTTTCATTTAAAGGTATCTCACCCCCATTGTCAGATTTACCGCAATATATATTATCTATTTTGGTGAAGTTATAAATGGGATTGTTTCCCTCTCATTGTTTGTGCAATTATATGCAACAGATAATGTATTTTTTAAAAAAAATTTTGTCACTTTACTAAATTTATTAATTCTTCTAGTATATTTTTGGTGGAGTCTTTAGGGTTTTCTATCTATGTAATCAGGCCATCTGCAAACACCAATAGCTTAACTTCTCTTCCAGTCTGGATTCCTCTGATACCTACTTTCTGTATGATTGCTCTGGCTAGGACTTCTAGGACCACACCAGAACACTAGGAGCAAGAGTAGAACAGCTGCCATGTTCCTGATCTTAGGGCAAATGTTGTCAGTCTTTTCACCACTGGGTCTGTTGCTAGCCAACACTTTGCTGTATATGACTTTTATTCTGTTGGGGATTGAACAACATTATAAATCAGCTTCCCTGAACTGACACTTATGGTGCACTATACTCAAAGCTGCAAGATACACATTCACTGTAAAAATACACTGATGCTTACTAAAATACTATCTACTGCTCTTTAAACTAGTCTCAATAAATCTAAAAGAATTAAATCATGCAGAGTGTTTCCTGATTTGTAGTGAAATTAAATCAGAAATCATTAGCTATAAGATACATAAACAAGCAACCCTCTATATATTTGGTGATCAACAGGTATAAACTTCCAATTGTAAGATAATAAATTATTTTATAATCATTTGAGGATACTTGTTAATACCAATAAAGTGCAAGATTATGGAAAAGTAATAGCATTAGATAGATACAGGCTACAATATGAATAAAATCTCTGGGTATTTTGAAATGTTTGTGTATTTTATTTTGTATTACTTACACATACACACACACACACACACACACAGTTTTCTAATATAAAACTGCTTCTGACACCCATTGTAACTGCCCACAGAGAGGCACTGTATTTCTCCAATGACATAAGTTTTATATAAATGTAATCACTTCCTATAATTCAGAACAAACCATATACATCTGTGGCTGGAATCTGGTATAGTCAAAGATATGAGACTATTTTTCCTTCTCTTATGAAATACTTTTCAAAGCATTATTATTCATCCTTATACTTTGCCTCACACAAAGAATCTTCTTGATGAATGCTAACTGAATATATGATTGAATAACTTAGCTGCTAGCATTATATTTTAATTCATATTGGGGAGTCAGAGATATTAATCACATACACAATTCTTTACATCAGGCTTAAAACAAACAATCCACATGGTAAAAAGGGGACATTTTGAAAAGTGATTATTATTAGATACTTCAAAAATTAGTGTGGTGAAGGCCAGACTCAATCTAGAGAAGCGTCATTGCTGGGCTATCTCTTCTGCTCAGGTCACAGTGGTGAAGCTCTGGTGACGTCAACAAATAAAAACAACCAGATAGTCCTTGGCCAAGGTCAAAGTAACTTGAAGGCATTTAACTTGTATAAATATTACTGTATTTAAAGGACCCCTTCACTCAATCCAGGAGGTGGCACAGTGGATTAAATGTTAGACCCACAAGCATGAGGTCCTGAGGTCCCTGGGAGTGTATGTGCCAAATTGATGCTCTGTATCTCTCTCCCTTTCCCTCTCCCTCTCTCCAAATACTTCTTCAGAACAACTTACCTGTTCAAACTCCTCCATGTCTACCTCTCCATCTCCATTCAAGTCAAACATCTTGAAGGCAATTTCAAAATTTCTCTGAGGAGCTGTAAGAAAGAAAGGATAGGAACATAGGAAATATAGACAGAGGAAAAAGAAAAAAATATACAAAATGCCTGTCAAAAATTTTTTTTTAATTCCTTTAAGAAAAACACATGGCCAAACATTAAAATGTAGTATCAAATCCCAGAATCTTTTGAAAATATTTACTTAAAGCTAAAAGAGAATTTTATGATGACCTGTAAAGAAAAGCTTATTGTGAAACCTTGGACCATGAAGATAGCACAATGGCTATGCATTTTTTAAAAAATTTTTTTTGTATTTATTTATTTATTCCCTTTTGTCGCCCTTGTTGTTTTATTGTTGTAGTTATTATTGTTGTTGTTACTGATGTTGTTGTTGTTGGATAGGACAGAGAGAAGTGGAGAGAGGAGGGGAAGACAGAGAAGGGGAGAGAAAGATAGACACCTGCAGACCTACTTCACTGTCTGTGAAGTGACTCCACTGCAGGTGGGAAGCCGGGGGCTCGAACCGGGATCCTTCCGCCAGTTCTTGAGCTTTGCGCCACATGCGCTTAACCCACTGTGCTACTGCCCGACTCCCTGAATTTCATTTTTATGAATGAGCTTGTTTGTTGTCAGAATATGTATTTCTATAGACAAGGATATGTCTTCTATTTTTTTTTATAAGTTTCACACATGACACAATACTCATGCATTATTTGCCTATTTCTTACAGACTACTGAGACTGGAGCAGTTTCAGACTATATGATGCCATGGAAAGAGTTAAGTAGGGGAGGTTTATAGTCAGGAGAACCCTTTATAAAGGACATCTTTGGATATACTCTAGGGAAAAAAGAACTAACTTAAGCAGCCAAGGAAATGTTTCAGAAGTTAGTGTACATGTGTGAGGCTCAGGGTTTGATCCCCAACACCCTACATGATGGAATGGCGCTCTGGTCTCAGTCTCTCACACAAAAAAATAATACATCTTCTAAGAATAAAACCAGTTTTAATATTTATTTCATTTTTCCTCTTTTGTTGTCCTTGTTTTATTGTTGTATTGATGTCGTTGTTGTTGGATAGGACAGAAAGAAATGGAGAGAGGAGGGGACGACAGAGAGGGGGAGAGAAAGACACCTATAGACCTGCTTCACCGCCTGTGAAGCAACTCCCCTGCAGGTGGGAGCCGGGGCTCAAACTGGGGTCCTTGAGCCAGTCCTTGTGCTTTGCACCACTGCGTTTAACCTACTGTGCTACTACCCGACTTCCATAAAACCAGTTTTATAGTATCACAGAAGCTCATATAAAAATTGCAGCAGGGAGTCGAGTGTAGCTCAGCGGGTTAAGCGCAGGTGGCGCAAAGCACAAAGATCGGCATAAGGATCCTGGCTCGAGCCCCCGGCTCCCCACCTGCAGGGGAGTTGCTTCACAGGTGGTGAAGCAGGTCTGCAGGTGTCTATCTTTCTCTCCCCCTCTCTGTCTTCCCCTCCTCTCTCCATTTCTCTCTGTCCTATCCAACAACAATGGCAGCAATAACAACAACAACGATAAACAACAAGGGCAACAAAAGGGAAAATAGGGAGTCGGGCTGTAGCGCAGCGGGTTAAGTGCAGGTGGCGCAAAGCACAAGGACCGGCATAAGGATCCCGGTTGGAACCCCGGCTCCCCACCTCCAGGGGAGTCGCTTCACAGGCGGTGAAGCAGGTCTGCAGGTATCTATCTTTCTCTCCTCCTCTCTGTCTTCCCCTCCTCTCTCCATTTCTCTCTCTGTCCTATCCAACAATGACAACAACAATAATAACTACAACAATAAAACAACAAGGGCAGCAAAAGGGAATAAATAAATATAATATATAAAAAAATTTTTTTAAAAAGGGAAAATAAATAAATGTAAAAAAAAATTAAAAAAAAACTGCAGTAATGGAGGAAGCAGTAATGGAGATGAGGAAACTACTTTAAAATACCTGAAGAAGGAAGAAGGGCTACAACTCAGTGATTAAGCAGCTGAGATGACTTGAGAGTGATAAAGTATGATTGGCTTACTGGGTGGCTTCCATGCTGTTAACCAAGAGATAAAATAGATGACCATGTTTGAGAAATAAAATGTGTCCAGTTAGGATGTGCTATATTCAAGGTATTTAAAGCATATTCAGATGAAATCAGTCTGAAATATGGTAGATGTTAGAGTCTACGGCCATACCACCCTCAACATGCCCAATCTCGTCTGATCTCGGAAGATGTTAGAGCTGGGTGTCACAAGCGTATATATGCTTAATGTGAAGAATCTGAAATAAGTTCCCAAAGGAAAATTGGGGGCTGTGGGGAAGGGTGAGCAAAGGGTTTAATGCAGTTGAAAGCCAGTATTAAAGGTGAATGGAAAAGCAAAAAGAAGAGCATGTAGCTTCATGACATTGGGCTATACTGGAATATGTATATTCTGAGTGAAGAGAAGTGGGAGACTTTGATAATTGAGTGCGTGCTACACATTCCCTACTCCGTGACACAGTGCTTAAAATCTGAGCTTGAGCGTCATCGTTTATAAGACAATTACTGTTAATTAACTCCTATTGTCAATTAGCAGTTAGAGCAACTGCACTTTTTATCCTCCACTGTGAAAATCATTTTAATGAATGAGTTAACCCTAATCAACACAATGAATATGTCCTTCTGCAGCTAAGGTTAAATGAATTTCCCTAAAGCATAGCTGTGCTACTTGAGGAATATATATATATATATATATATATATATATATATATATATATATATATATATCTTATCCTCTTGGATTAATTACTTTCAAAGTATCTGCTTATGTTCAGCTACTCAGTGTTCATTAAAGTATTCACACTCCCACTATAGAGGCTGAGCTCCACAGGGCAGCAGCCTTACATGATCTCCTTTTGACATTACCAGTCTCAGGGAAGGTCCTGGCAGGAGGACACTCATAGTCTATTCAATCTTCATTTGCAATACATGTCAAAGCATTTAAGACAAACAAGCAGAAAAGAAAAGCAACTTGTTTTAAATGACACCTGCTACAGAGTAATCTATTTTCATGTACTTCCCTGTCTCTCTTTAAATGCAATCTATAGAGTAATTTTAAAATTTATTTTAGCTGCTCTTATTTTCTATTTTGAATTTAGTAAGCACTTTAACATTGGCCTACAATGTTGTAAAATTCAAAAGTATACATTTCACAATTAGTTTCACAACTACATATAACTCACCACACCCATCACCAAGGTACCTATATACACTTGAGATCCCTCTACCTATAGTCCCCACTTCTCCACTACCTCCAATAACCAATATATCTTCCAAGAGTCTAAGAGTCAGCTTGTTATCATTACTAATTTTTGGAGCTTTGTTTTAGTTATCCATGTGCCATAAATGAGTGAAACTGCCTGGTCACTGTCTCTAACTTCCTTACTTATTTTACTTGGCATAATCACCTCACACCTCATTCACGTTAGCCAAAAAGTCACAATACCATCTGTTTTAATGACAAACTAGTATCCCATTGAGTGTATACCCGATAGTCATCTATACAGATTATATTTTAAACCTGTTTTCTTTTTCTACAAAGAGAATCTAACTTATTTTCTTTTTTAAAAATTGTAATGGATTCTATATTACTGGCCAACTAGACAGTGCTGAAAACCAGGCTTTGCAAGCACTAAAAATAATTAAACTTAGGATATCTAGAAAAAAAAAAGGAAAAGTTTCAGGTCTGCAGATGCACCAATGAAGGGTCTATGCCTTACTTGGTGTGCAGCCCAGGCTTGAGCCCTGGCACCACAGAGGAGGTGTACTGGTATTGTGTACTGGTACACAGAGGAGTATGGTACTGGTACTCGAGGAAGCTGGATGGCGAGATGAAGTTGAAAGAGAAAGCAGCCCAAAGCAGGGAAATTGAGCATGTGCAAGGTCCAGGGCTTCAATCAATCAATCAACCAACGAATCAATCAATATTTCACTAGAGAAGGTATGCCTACCATCCCAACATCCTTAACTACTATTGTTAATTAATAATTAGAGCAGTTAAGGGGCCAGACGGTGGTGCACCTGGCAGAGTGCACATGTTACAGTTAGAGCAGTTATAGTTCCCGCCACCCCCCTACTGGGGCTGTGACAAAAATACGAAGTGTAGGAACCTAGTGTCTGTTGACATCCAGGTGTTTCTTGAAGGGAATGGTGATGGGCTGAGCGCTTAGGGCACTGTGAAGACTGGCTTGACTCTTTCTTTCTCTCTCTCTCTCTCTTTCTTTTCCAGAGCACTAGTCAGTAAGAGAAAGGTGACCAGTCAGAAAATGAAATAATCTGGGAGTCGGGCTGTAGCGCAGCGGGTTAAGCGCAGGTGGCGCAAAGCACAAGGACCGGCATAAGGATCCTGGTTCGAACCCCGGCTCCCCACCTGCAGGGGAGTCGCTTCACAGGCGGTGAAGCAGGTCTGCAGGTGTCTATCTTTCTCTCCTCCTCTCTGTCTTCCCCTCCTCTCTCCATTTCTCTCTGTCCTATCCAACAACGATGACAACAACAATAATAACTACAACAATAAAACAACAAGGGCAACAAAAGGGAATAAATAAATAAAAATAAAATATTAAAAAAAAAGAAAATTCCTTTAAAAAAAAAAGAAAGAAAATGAAATAATCTAACTGAGATATGAGAGAGGTTATTAGACAAGAGTAATTATAACGAATATAGTGAAAAATGGTTTCATTTCAAGGAATGATCACAACTAGCTAACAATTAGAACACACACACACACACACTTTTTCTTTTACTTTTTTTTGATCCACAAGGTTATTTTATTGATAGTTGTCAAATGTTCTGGTGTTTCATCTTTAGTGAAATGCCTAGCAAAGAAGAAATCTTTAATAAAGTTTAATAAACGTAAACTACTATTATTACTGCTGCTACCATTATGACTAGACAAAATATCCTCTTAAGGGACAGTCTTGCTTCCATGGGACCCTAGCAACTGGAAGCAAGCTTTTCTCTGGCTATTTTTCAACGGAATTATTATCTTTGTGAAGTAGATAGCTTTGCTAGAACAACAGGTTCAATGTATCGCTTTTCATTCAATTGCACTTATTTTGTACCTGTGAATAAAGATGTGAAAAGAGAAAGGGAAGCCTGAGAACAACTGAATAACACTTTCTCTGGAAGTGAAGCTAAAATAAATAAATAAAAATCCACTCCTACTGCAGGAGAATTTCCTGGTGGTGGAAAAGATTCCTATTGTTCTTGTGCTAGAGTGTGAGTTGGGAAAAAAAGGTGGTTTTTGGTTTTCTTTTTAAAATATATTTTTATTTTCATTTTCTTTACGAGAGTTATCACTGGGGCTCCATACATGCATGGTTCTATTAGTTCCTGCAGACATTTTTTTAAAAAGATTTTTAGATTTAATATATATATATTAAATTTATATTCCACCACTTGTAGTGCTGCTCTCATGTGCTGGCTGGGGGCTTGGACCTAGGACTTCACCATGACAAAGGGTGACTGACTGAGCTGTCTCCTAGTTCTTATATCCAGACTATTTAAAAATATACACCAACACACTTTTGTTTCCCCAAACAGAATCACAATTTGTACATTTTAACTCTATCTTTTATGCTAACAGACTTCTGTCTAATGTACATTATGTATTGTAATAAAGTCCATCACATAGACTTATTACAACTTTTTCAGCCATATGTTAGTACTTGGAGTTCTTTTTTATTTATTTATTTCAATACAAGTATTACTGTTCCCTTTAAATATGATTAATTAAGGTGATAGGACAGAGAGAAATTGAAAGGAGCATGGGAGGTAGAAAGAGAAACACCTGTAGCACTATTCCACAGCTCATTAAGTTTCCTTCCTGGGTGCCACCATCCAGACCCTCCAATTTATTTTTTATACTATCAATATCACTATATATCTGATCATTTTATTAGCATAAACATGTAGAAATGGAATTTCTGAGTCAAACAGTATTTATCAAAGTGTTTGATAAACACTGTCAAGATTCTAAAAGGGTATTCCAATAATCTAGATTCTCACCAATACTCTATAGTCAATTACATTTACATGTTATTCCAATAGCTACAGATTAAATTTGCTACTCTAATGGTTTTGGTTACACTGTGAATTTGGTAGTCAAATGAGAGAAGGAATAAATTGCTCCTTCAAAAGAGGTAATCAATCCTAACCTGTATTCTAGTTTCTGAGAGACCTTTATACTTCAAAAGTGATTTATATTTAGGGAAATCTTTAGGACTAAGTCTAAGTCTAAGCCAGTTTAATTGTAAGGGTGACCTGGGGATAAAACTGTCCAGCATACAACACAATGCCTACACTTTTTACAGTAGAAAACCATTAAACAGATTCACTTATCAGCTATATAGTGTACAGGACCCCAGCAACACTTATTGGCAGGGGCTGGTTAGAAGACACAGGTTTCAGGGTCCAGCAGATGGCTCACTCAAGTAGAAGTCCCATGCCAGTGCCTGCAGAGCGGAAGCATCACAAACAGTACTTACAGCAGTGCTACAGTGTTTCTCTTTTCCTGTCTTCTCCCACTTTTACTCTTAAGTTAAAAGAAAAGAAAAGACAAAAGAAGCAGGGGAGGTGTGTGAGCTCAGATTCCTAGTGATGGTGGCCATGAACACAAAAGAAGTTGATACTTGCTTCTGTTCAATCAAATTCTGATTCCACCCCCCCACACATACATACACACTACACACATATAATTCATGTTGACTTAATCCTGCATTTATTTGAGTATCTTAAGGAAACTGCAAGAGCTCATTGTCATTCCACACAGGGTCTACAATGGCAATGAAATGAGTCCTTTATTCTCTGTTGAATTTTTGTTGGTTTATTTTCATGGAGATTGACAAAGTTTTCTAATTAATATGAAGCAATTCATTTGCCAGAACCTGAATTTAAAAGCTCCATAAGGTTGTGAATTCTTTTCTAAATTATTTCAGCAAGACGCCAGCTATACAGACACTTAACTTCTCCTAACTACTGCTTTTCTCCCATTTACATCTCGTCTAATAAATAGTGTGAGGCATGATTATAATATGTATATATATATATATATATATATATATATATATATATATATATATATAACTTCACACAAGAACAAAAGAAATAGCTGATGTGCCTAGTTCATGGCACATACAATTCTCCGAGCTTTATTTCAGTCTCAGTTACCAAATGACCTTCAGAGGGCTGCAAGAAAAAGCCTTTCATTTAAATTCTTCTTCCTTACTTCCTGCCGTTTGACAGTTGTGCTACAGGAAGAATACGCAATACAAGAGATGTCAAAAAATTTGGGTTCCCTACGAATTCCTTGAAAAGAGATCCTGAAAGGCACGTACACCAGTGACTAGTCTTTGCATTAAGAGCATTTTACTTTAGGAATATATTACCTTTAATTGTATGTCACTATTTTTATGCCTGAAGTATATACGCTTGTACAATTAAACCCCATATCTATCTTCAGAGAACTAAAAATGCATCATCTGCTTTGATTTTCATTTCACTCTGTGATTTCTCTCTGTGTGGTTTCACTTCATTTCATGTGCTCAGTAGCAGCCCAAGTAACCACTTAAGCCAAGAAAAAATTTTTTTTTGTATATATGCTTACATAATAAAGAGAACTGATTTTTTTCACTTAATAATGTTAATTTGAAGAATTCACTTAACATATGACTAGGCTTGGCATTCACTCAAATAGAAACTACATATTCTAATTAATTTTCTAGCTTTCATTATGTGTGTATATGTAGAGAATATTTGTTATTTTGAAACAGTTTTAATTACTATGTGGGATGTTATGGGTAACTGAGAAATTTTAAATTTTAGTATGTATAGACTGCTTAGCTTTTGGCTACTGATAACATTGGGAACTGAACCTGGAACCTCCTGCTTACAAACCCCATGTGCTAATGCTGCACATCTCCCCAGCCCCAGTCAGTTTTAAATATTTATTTAGTAGACAAGTATACACAGAATACTTATTATATACCAGATACTATGCTGGCTTCTCCAAAAGGGCAGTAATTAGGCAAAACATTCCATGACAAGCACTATTTCTTGCCTTGATTCATTTTGGTAGTTCTCCAGCACAAATAAATATTTTCTAAAGTTGTTCCAGAAACAAGTTAAGTGACTCATGATGAAGTCTAAGCATGAAGTCTAAGCATAACCAAATACTATTAACTTTAAGTTTTATGAAAAGATCACAGTCATAGATCTAGGATATTCTGATTCTAGTTCATTTTCTAAGTCACAGGATTGGGGAACCTCTTTCTGCTAAGGGTCATTTGGTAATCCATCATCTGAGGGTCATACAAAATTATCAATATAAAAATTAGTATTTAGGGAGTCGGACGGTAGCGCAGTGGGTTAAGCACAGTTGGCGTAAAGATCCCAGTTGAGACCATGGCTCCCCACCTGCAGGGGAGTCGCTTCACAGGCAGTGAAGCAGGTCTGCAGGTGTCTATCTTTCTCTCTCCCTCTCTGTCTTCGCCTCCTCTCTTCATTTCTCTCTTGTCCTATCCACCAACGATGACATCAATAACAACAATAACTACAATAATAAAAACAAGTGTTGTTAAAATTTTGGAAGGCTCTGGTCGGGCTGGCTTGCTTCACGGCGGGTAACAGAGACGCGGAGACAACGGCTGGGCAGGGAAGCTGTATTTCTTTATTCAGGAACAACGATTCACAAACTAAGACAAACTAATCACCAAACAGAACTCTGCTGTCTCTTTGCGGCGGCGCAAGCACTCTTTCTTTTTCTCTCGAACTCAGGAACCCTCTCCCTTACTCTCGAACTCAGAAACTCTCGCACCCTCGCACTCTCGAACTCCGGAACTCAGGAACTCTGTCTCTGGGGAACTCAGGAACTCTCGGACTCAGGAAATCAGGAACTCTGGCTAACTCTGGCACTCTCGAACTCAGGAACCCTCTCCCGCACTCTCGAACTCAGGAACCCTCTCCCTTACTCTCGATCGAGAGTAAGACTCTCCGCGTCTCTGTTCACCACCGTGAAGCTAGCCGGCCCGGCAAGAGCCTCAGAAATTTTAACAACAAACAAGGGCAACAAAAAGGGTATAAATAAATATTAAAAAATTAACCAAATTAGTATTGAATGCCACTATGAAAAAAAAAAAAAGCAATCTTTCAAGTCTTACCTGTGGCTGCCTTATCAGGACCAGACCAAATTATTTTGCATATCATTCCACCCATGATAAACAATATGAAAAACAAAGGGGAAGAGGGCTAATAAATAATAAGCATTTAAAAAAATGTTACTTGGGAGTCAGGCGGTAGAGCAGCGGGTTAAGCTCAGGTGGCGCGAAGCACAAGGACTGATGTAAGGATCCCAGTTTGAGCCCCCGGCTCCCCACCTGCAGAAGAGTCACTTCACAGGCGGTGAAGCAGGTCTGCAGGTGTCTGTCTTCCTCTCCCCCTCTCTGTCTTCCCTTCCTCTCTCCATTTCTCTCTGTCCTATCCAACAACAGCGACATCAATAACTACAACAATAAAACAACAAGGGCAACGAAAGGGAGTAAATTATTATTTTTTAAAGTTACTTATTTTTAGGTGTGAGAGAGAGAGAGAGACTGAGACCAACAGAAAAACAGACAGACACAGAGGCTGACCAGAGCACTGCTCAGCTCTGGAATATGGTGGCACTAGAGATCAAAACTGAGGCTTCAAGTTTGTAGGTTCAGTGCTCCTATTGCTGAGTTATCTCCCTGGCCTCATAAGTAAATATCTTAAAACATCATCTGTTATTGATATCTGAATTCCTACAATCTGAACCACTGACAGAACAAGAGAAAACAAAACAAAACAAAACCAACCAACAAACCTCCCATCAGGCCAAGGTACAGCATAAGGATATGAGGACAAAGGTTCTATGAGTTAAAAGAGGCTGCAATCTGGGAAAATTTCTGCAATCTGTTCAAGGGAAATGAAGGGGAAAAAAGTCTGGCAGAAAGACAAAAATGCATTTGACACTAATCAAAAGTATGGAGATGTGTGTGTGGCTGTCTCTCTCTTCTTTCTACCTATAGGAATTTAAAGAAAACCACATTCCAAATATTATTTCATTTAGATATTTAGAATGATTCTTAGCAGGATACAGTAAGAGGTACTTTGGAGATGTGAAGTCATAGACTGTTATGATGTACCATGATTCATTCACAATTTAATGCAGAATACATTTAGATTCTGGTATTTGTTCGAAAGAGAGAGTAAAGTCCTGCCTGAGAAATGCTAGGAGAGAAGGCAATTTTGATTTAAAGAGCAAAAGGAAGAACAACTCTTTAATCACTGAGCTGGAGAAGGTAGAGAATTTAATATTTTGAAAAATTTTATTTTTATTACCTCATCTATTTCATCCCATGGGTAAAGCCAAAGAAAGATTTACCAATGCTTTCTCTGCTAGTCTTTTTTCTTCTTCAGAGTCAAATGTGCAGAGAAGCAGAACCAAGGACAGACTTCCTCCTCTTCCCTCATCTACAGCTCCTACTTGAGTCCCACATAGTAGAGAGAGCAAACTCCACAGAAAGGTATTATGAAGCTTCCAGGATACATCCTTGTTCATGGAGTGGAAAAATAAATATTAAAATGGATATCTTACTAAAGGAAATCTACAGATTTAATGCAATCTCTATCAAAAATCCAATGACATTCTCCGAGGAAACTGAAGGACTTATTTAAAAATTTGTGTGCAACCACAAAAAGCCATGAACAGTCAAAGTACTCCAGAGGGGGGAAAGAAAAAGGGGAGGGGGAAATGAAGGAATCATACTTCTCAACTTCACTTTCTATGACAAAGCAACAGTAATTAAAGCATTGTGGAAACAGAATAGAAATGGACACTTGGATCAATGGAACGGAAGTGAGAGGCCAGAAATAAACCTATATATAATACAGTCACCTAATATATGACAAAGGGGTCACAAGCATTCAGTGGAGAAATGAAAAATCTCTTCAACAAATGGAGCTGGAAAACTGGACAGTCACATGTAGACAATGAAATTAGACAAATCCTAAGTACCATATACTAAAATCAGCTTAAAGTGGATCAAATACCTAGATATTAGGCTAGAAGCTAGAATATATAGGAGACAACATCTGTGAAATACCGCAGGACTTTAACATCTACGATGTAGTTGAGGACTCAACCCCATTAATAAGATTAAATAAACTGGATTACATCAAAGTAAAAAGTATCTACATATTAAAACTACACCATGACAAACAGGTAGCCTAGTAATTGGAAGAAGATATTTGCATATCACACTCTGGTAGGCAATGGATAGCCAATATCTATAAAGAAATAACACAGCTCAACAAAGAAAAAAAATAATAAAGTGGGCCAAAGAAACGAGTAAACATGTTTTCTAGAGCAGAGATACACATGGCCCACAGACATATGAAGAAATACTCCACCTATGTTTAGAAAAATGTAAATTAAAATTACTATGAGATTTTATCTCACACCTAAGAGAATGACCTACATAAGCAAAATAGGAAATGACAGTCTTGATGAGACTGGAGAAAAAGGTACTCTGCTGGAGGGAAGGCAGACTACTGCAGCCCTTTGGAAGACCAGAGAATCCTTAAACAAATAGAAAATGGAATTATGATCCAGTAATATCAGCCTCAGGTTTTTATCCAAAGGACACAAAAACACTAATCTGAAGGGACATACCCCTATGTTCATAGATGCACTATTCACAATAGCCAAAGAGTGGAAGCAGCCTAAATGCCCATCAGTAGCGGACTGTGTAAATAAGTTATGGGATGTATGTTCCACGGAATACTGCAGAGTAGTACACATGAGTGGTCTCCTCCACCTTTTTAAAGTTTTTTTCTTTTGTATTTATAAAAAGAAAACACTGAAAAGAACATAGGATAAGAGGGGCACAACTCCACACAATTCCCACCACCAGAACTCCGTATCCCCTCCCCTCCTCCCCTGATAGCTTCATTATTCTTTATCCTTCTGGGAGTATGGACCCAGGGTCATTATGGGGTACAGAAGGTGGAAGGTCAGGCTTCTGTAATTGCTTCCCCGCTGAAGATGGGCATTGACAGGTCTATCCATACTCTCAGTCTGTCTCCCTCTTTCCCTAGTGGGGTGGGGCTTTGGGGAAGTGGGGCTCCAGGACACACTGGTGGGGTCATCTGCTCAGGGAAGTCCAGTTGGCATCATGGTACCATCTAGAAACTGGTGGCTGAAAAAGGAGTTAACATATCGTCACCAGGACTATTGCTGGGCCTGAGTGCCTGCCTGAATAATGAATCTACTGCTCCCAGCAGCCTTCTTTTTTTTTTTGATAGGACAGAGGGAAACTGAGAGGGGAGAAGGAGACAGAGGAAGAGAGGAAGAGCTTAAACTGCTACACCACCACCCAGTCCCTATTTCCTTAAATTTCCTTCTCTCTTTGACCTTATGAACCACCTGAATAAATTTCAAACAGTTGCTATCCCAAAGGACAAACTTCCTTTTTAAGGATAAGAGAAAATATTTAGTATCCAAATATAGTCACAAGCAGCTCTAGGAGAGCAAACATAAATATTACTTATTTCTTACTTATCTGGACTAAAATTCTTATGTGACTGGTAACTAAAAATGCTTCAACTTTCTATAGCACTGGGTGCTGCTGAAATGACATGGTGTTATGAATGCACCTCACTCAACATGAACTTAACATTATAAATAGTTGATGCACTTAAAAGCATTATTCTAAAGTCAATGAATTAGCCATAAGAAGACGCCATGCAAGAGAAAAAAGTTAGTAGTAAGTAATATGCTGAGGTACTTTAGTCTTACAGCATGCAGATACGGTTTCTGAAATTGCAAGTATATCCTGCGGGCTAAAATAACACTGGATAAATCAGTCTTTAAAATTCTTTGTGATATTCTTCATAATGTCAATTTAGCACTGGCAGATAAAACATAAAAATTAGCTAAAAAAGGAGTCACGAGGTAGCACAACAGGTTAAGCGCACATGGCGCAAAGCACAAGGACCGGCATGAGGATCCCAGTTCGAGCCTCCAGCTCCCCACCTGCAGGGGAGTTCGCTTCACAAGCGGTGAAGCAGGTCTGCAGGTGTCTCTCTTTCTCTCCCCCTGTCTTCCCCTAGTCTCTCCACTTCTCTCTGTCCTATCCAACAATTACGACATCAATAACTACAACAATAAAAAACATAGGCAACAAAAGGGAATAAATAAATATTTTTAAAAATTGGCTAAATGAAATTTTCTCTATGACTTTTCCAAGTCTGGTGTCCCAATTAAAAAGATTTGTAACTGACTTAAATCTTTGATCGATTTCAGTACACTGCCTTGCCCATATTTTTCAACAATGCAAAACATTAAAAACTTATTGATAACTTTAGTATCATTTTCATTAGATAGGATGGCTCTGGTGAGTAGCACTTTGTCTAAGTCACATACATTTTGTGATATGCTATTAACTTCTCCACAGCAAGAGAAATATAATATTACAAACTTTTGTTGTAGTTCTCAGAAGATTTATGTGTGTGGCAAAGATGCATCGCAATAAGGATGCAGTTTGTTAGTGAATCCAAGTCCTGCTACAGTGGAAACCCACCAAATTCAATTTTACCACTGATTACTGACCTTTAAAGGCACAAAAATCATGATACAGTGAACTATATCTGATTTTCATTAGGGCTGTGTTTCTAGGTAGTGAAAATATACTTTTTTTTTCTATTTCTAGTGACTTTTGAAAGACTGATAAAAGTATGTAGTAAAGAAGATGTTTAATACAGTCTGGAGATTTCTCAGAACCCTAGGAATATGACTCAGCAATTTCTCTCCTGGGGATTTTACCCAAAGGAAACAAAAGCACCTATCAGAAGCAATATATGTATATCTATGTTCATAGCAGCACAATCTGTAGTAGCCCAATCTGGAAGCAACCCAGAAGGCCAAAGACAGACAAGTGCTTTAAAAAAAAAAAGGGGGTATATAAGTACGATAGACTATACTATTCAGCTGTAAAAACAGTGAGGTCGGCTCCTTTGATTCATCTTGGGTGGATCTAGAAGACATTATATTAAGTGAGATAAGCCCAAAATAGAAGAACTAATACCAAATGATCTCACTTATAAGGCAGATGTAATAAATAGGAACAAGGAGGGAGAACACAAAACGCGGACTGGAAATGGTGTACTACATCAAAGGAATCTGGGGAAGGGGAGGGAGGGAGAGATGAAAGAGAACTGGGGTCCTGGTGCAAAATGAAGTTGTAAGGCATTAACCCCCCTCAATAAAAAGATGTTTAATAATTAACTTTTAAAATTGCTTTATTAATACCTTCTTAAGCTCTCTATATTTGGTTCCTTATTATCAGTCCACAGGGTTAATGGCTCTAGTTAGAGGACATTTGCTCATTACTCAAAAAACAAATTACTATTATTGTTATTTACCAGAGCACTGTTCAGTTCTGGTTCCTGGTGGTGCAGGGGATTGAACCTGGGACTTTGGAAACTCAGGCAGGAAAGTCTTTTTGCAAAACTATTGTGTTATCTATTCCCACCCTGTTAGAAGACATCTGAAGATAGAAGTACAAAATAAATATTTCATAATTCTCATTGGTCAATACCCAGATTGTAAATTACATAACCATTACCCAGTGACAATTAACATTAGCAAGGATGATCCAAATGAATAAATGGCATATGGCATTCCAGAGAAATTGTGGTAACCCTTCTTCGTGACCATCAGTTGGTGCTTCGCTAGTTAATTCAGAAAATTAAGTCACTAATTATAATGCTTCTGCATTTCCATTTAATTTGTATTAAACTATTTTAAGTATCAGAGGCTCTTGAAAATTATTTATTAACAGTAATTATTGACAATCTCTTCACCTCCCCTGAAGTGAGTATGTATTTTATTAATGATTACTTGTTTAGTAAATATTTAATAATCTACTTAATGCAGGTGCCAGTGGCTCATGTTAAATTGGATTAGGTGTGATCTGTTGCAGCAAAGACAGAGACTCTGGCTAGGGGGAGGAGGAGAGTAGAGAGGGGATTGGGGAACCATCGCAACATGCTAGAAGAGGATTTAAGTGATATGCAGACACCTAAAATGAGTAAATACAAATCTGTACTCTCTCCGGAGCTGTGTTTCTCTCCTCTCCTCTGCTGGGTCAACTAGGAATACCAAAGGAGATAGATCATCTGGGACCGCAACAAGGCAGGACTAGAACGACTTCAGGAACCCACCAAATCACCCCTGTGTGCAAATACGTGTGGCCTGTGGACAGAGAGGAACCTAGGGAGAGATTAAGTGGCTGGTAACAGTCCGGCAGTTTACCAGTGGAGGCACCACCTCCAGTCTGTTTTACCTGTTTTACCAAGAAAAAGGCGCTGAAGGGAGGAGAGGACTCCCCTAAGACTCACCAGATGCCAACTGTGAGTCTCCATTGCTACTGCCCTCAGAGGCTGGAGCAGTAGAGAGGAGGCCCTGTGCTGACAATTGGGAACAGAGAACTGACCAGGAAAACTCAGGAGAAGAGCTACACCTTGATGTCCTAGTGGTGGGGCTGTGTGGTGGGAGCCTTTCCATACTGTTCTCCTGATGAGAACATAGTGAATACTTGCCTCAGAACCTACAGACTATAAACAGGACTGTTTAGAAACTCACAGGGCTCAGCAGTGCTGCCCCGCTTGGCAGAGAGGCTGAATTGAGCCTGGAGCTTTGTATCCTTGGGGTGTGAGAGTCTCTTTGCATAACCACTGTATTATCTCTCCCCCACCCTGCTTTATCTCTTGGTCAGGAGGGATTACTCTAAGAAGCCTACTTATAGTTTAAAAGCTCTCAGGCTCCCATAGCCTACAGGGGGAAAAAAGAACAAAAGAGGCTTTAAAAGGCACTATGCTCCAACTCAGGGATTAAAATAATATGAAACTGCTAATTTCCACAACTCTGAGCCCTTTATGTACCTTACTTAGACACAAGTCAATCCAGGTAAGAGTGATCAGGAATTTGAAAGATACGAGAGACCTCATAACATACTATATAGAATAGTTAAACCAATAAGAAGAAATATTGGAGAAATGAACAAGGACAAGAGTCCAGCTAAAAGCCCCCCAAAGGGTGAAGCACAAAATAATGACATTAACATCCAAACACTAGTTAAGGAAATAATAACAGGAGTGAGTAAGAAGTTTGAAAGAATTGTCATCAGAAATGTAAAAACAACAAATGAGACTTTGGAAGGAAACTCTATCTCAAGGTTATTAGAGAGCTGAAAACTGAAATCACTGAGCTAAGAAGGCAACTAGCTGAACAAGCTAAAACAGTATCAGAGCAGGGCAACAAAATAGATGAACTCCAGAAAGCAGTAGAGGGCAGAGAGAATAGAATCAATGAGGCTGAAGACAGAATTAGCAAGATTGAGGATGAATTAGAGACAACTAAAAAAGAAGTAAGAGATCTCAAAAAGAGATTAATAGATGCTGAAAACAACAACAGAGTCCTATAGGATGACTTCAAAAGAAATAATATATTATTGGCTTACCAGAGGAAGAAAGAGAGGGAGAGGAAGAAAGCATTCTTCAGGACATAATAGCTGAGAACTTCACTAGACTAGACAACATCAAAGACATAAAGGTTCAAGAAGCCCAGATGGTCTGGAACAGAATTAACCCAGACTCAAAAACACCAAGACACATCATATTTAGAATGGAAAGGAATAAGAATAAAAAAGGATCCTGAAGGCTGCAAGAGAAAAACAAAGAGTCATTTAAACAGGAAAACCCATAAAATTTGTAGCAGACTTCTCCACAGAAACACAACAGACCAGAAGAGAATGGCAAGAAAGATACCCATCGAGTGCTCAATGAGAAGGGCTTTCAACCAAGACTACTGTATCCTGCTAGACTGTCATTCAGACTAGATGGAGGCATAAAAACCTCAGATAAGCAACAGTTGAAAGAATCAACTATCACCAAGCCTTCCCTGAAAGAAGTTCTGAAAGGTCTCTATGAACAGTCAGACCACCATAAACAGGCCACAGATCAGAACACTCTAAAATAATCTACAAGAATGGCGGTAAAATATCTTCAATATTTGATATCAATAAATGTCAGTGGCCTGAATTCACCTATTAAAAGGCACAGAGTAGGAAGATGGATCAGAAAACAGAATCCAACAATATGCTGTCTACAGGAAACCCACCTAATTGAACAAGACAAACACAGACTCAAAGTGAAAGAATGGAAAACTATCATACAAACCAATGGCCCACAAAAAAGAGCAGGAACAGCTATTCTCATATCTGACACAATAGACTTTAAAATAAATAAAATTTAAAAACATAGGGATGGACATTACTTAATGCTCAGAGGATCAGAGCATTAATAATAATTAATCTTAATAGCAATTATTAAGATCAATGCACCCAATGAGAAGCCTTCTAAATACATCAAACATCTACTGAAAGAGCTACAGCAATATATTAACAGCAATACAGTCATAGTAGGGGACTTCAATACCCCTCTCTCTCAACTTGACAGATTACACCTATGGACATCTAATCTTTGACAAAGGTGCCCAGACTATTAAATAGGGAAAGCAGTCTCTTCAACAAATGGTGCTAGAAAAAATGGGTTGAAACATGCAGAAGAATGAAACTGAACCATTATATTTTACCAAATACAAAAGCAAATTCCAAGTGGATCAAGGACTTGGATGTTAGACCACAAACTATCAGATACTTAGAGGAAAATATTGGCAGAACTCTTTCTGCATAAATTTTAAAGACATCTTCAATGAAACGAATCCAATTACAAAGAAGACTAAGGCAAGTATAAACATATGGGACTACCTCAAATTAAAAAGCTTCTGCACAGCTAAAGAAACTACTACCCAAACCAAGAGACCCCTCACAGAATGGGAGAAGATCTCTACATACCATACATTAGACAAGAGGCTAATAACCAGAATATATAAAGAGCTTGCCCAACTCAACCACAAGTAAGCACGTAACTCCATCCAAAAATGGGGAGAGGTCATGGACAGAATATTCACCACAGAGGAGATCCAAAAGGCCGAGAAACAAGGAAAAATGCTCCAATTCATTGATTGTCAGAGAAATGCAAATAAAGACAATAATGAGATACCACTTCACTCCTGTGAGAATGTCATACATCAGAAAAGGTAACAGCAACAAATGCTGGAGAGGTTGTGGGGTCAAAGGAACCCTCCTGCACTGCTGGTGGAAATGTCAATTGGTCCAACCTCTGTGGAGAGCAGTCTGGAGAACTCTCAGAAGGCTAGAAATGGACCTACCCTATGACACTGCAACTCCTCTCTTGGGGATGTATGCTAAGGAACCCAACACACACATGCAAAAAGATCTGTGTACATATATGTTCTTAGCAGCACAATTTGTAATAGCCAAAACCTGGAAGCAACTCAGGTATCCAACAACATGAGTGGCTGAGCAAGTTGTGGCATATACACTACTCAGCTATTAAAAATGGTGACTTAAAAAAAAAAGGAAGATGCTTCAATAAAGGATTATTTGGAAAAAAAATGTTGACTTTATCATTTTCAACTGATCTTGGATGGAGCTTGAAAAATTCATGTTGGGAGTCGGGCGGTAGCACAGCAGGTTAAGCACATGTGGCACTAAGCACAAGGACCAGCAGAAGGATCCCAGTTCGAGTCCCTGGCTCCCCACCTGCAGAGCAGTTGCTTCACAGGTGGTGAAGCAGGTCTGCAGGTGTCTATCTTTCTCTCCCCCTCTGTCTTCCCCTCCTCTCTCCATTTCTCTCTGTCCCATCCAACAACAAGGACATCAATAACAAAAGAAAAAAAAAAAAGGGCAACAGGGAAAATAAATAAATGTAAAAAAAATTAGAAAAAAATAAATAAAAATTTAAAAAAAAGAAAAATTCATGTTAAGTGAAATAAGTCAGAAACAGAAGGATGAATATGGGATGATCTCACTCTCAGGTAGAAATTGAAAAACAAGATCAGAAGAGAAAACACAAGTAGAACCTGAACTGGAGTTGGCGTACTGCACCAAAGTGAAAGACTCTGGGGTGGATGGGGGGAGAATACAGGTCCAAAAAGAGTGACAGAGGACCTAGTGGGGGTTGTTTTGTTATATGGGAAACTGGGAAATATTATACATGTACAAACTATTGTATTTACTTTCAAATGTAAAACATTAATTCCCCAATAAAGATTTAAAAAATCTGTACTCAGGTAACAACTGTTTTGTAAATCATCATTTCCCTAATTCTTCTTCTAGCGTTTGCCATTTCCCTAATGAAATGATTAAAAAAAATATTCAAGTTGGTCCACTAAGCCTATCAGAGAAATGAGATATAGAGCAACAGAATTTATAAATTAGGAATAAGAGGGGTTCAAATATATAAATTCTGAATATAGGAAACTAGAGATGTTGATAATATCATGTATAATTATTTGTATCTTCCCATCTTCAGTTGTAATTTCATCTCTCTCATTCCTTATTATTATTATTTTCCTTCCACGGTTATTGCTGGGGCTTGGTGCCTGCACTACAAATCCACTGCTCCTGGAGGCTATTTTTCTCATTTTGTTGCCCTTATTGTTGTCCTTGTTATTTTTATTGTTGCCATTGCTATTGTTGATGGATAGAATAGAAAGAAATTGAGAGAGGAGGGGAAGACTGAGGGGAAAGAGAAAGACACCTGCAAACCTACTTCAACACTTATGAAGAAAAAAAAACTAGTATAGCCACAGGCCTTTGGAATATAACTAAAATATGCCTACTAGCTATCTATAAAATGGAGGGCCCCCAACCCTTCATCTGCACTATTCCAGCCTTTAGGTCCATGATTACTCAACAATTTGTTTGGCTTTGTATATTAACTCTCTTTTCAGTCACCAGGTTCCAAATGCCAGCAGGATGCCAGCCAGACTTCCCTGGACAGACAACCCCACCAATGTGTCCTGGAGCTCCAATTCCCCAGAACCCCGCCCCACTAGGGAAAGAGAGAGGCAGGCCAGGAGTATGGATCGACCTGTCAATGCCCATGTTCAGCGGGGAAGCAATTACAGAAGCCAGACCTTCCACCTTCTGCATCCCACAATGACCTTGGGTCCATACTCCCAGAGGGTTAAAGAATAGGAAAGCTATCAGGGGAGGGGATGGGATACAGAGTTCTGGTGGTGGGAACTGTGTGGAAGTGCAGCCCTCTTATCCTGTGGTGTAGTTAATGTTTTCTTTTTTATAAATAAAAACAAAAATTTTAAATGTGTTCTTTATGCCCTGCAGTTATATTTGGAGGTTTCCCCCCTGTACTTTGTAATTATTTGGTGTTCTTGAATCTTAAGTTTAGGTTTCTTTTTTCTTTTCTTTCTTTCCTTTTTTTTTTTTTTAACCATTTATGTTCTTTATTTTTTTTATATTATACCATTCCTGACACCAGAGTTCTGAATCTTCAGTCTTCCCACTGCAATTAACTACAGTTCCCCCTGAGGTTGTAGACAGGGCCAGCCATCATCTCTACAACTATCTGTCCACATTTATACATAATTGCCAACCTCCCCCCTTTTTTTCCTGATTCAATCCTCTCTTCCCCTCCAAGCCATTCATGACAGTATAACTACTTCCATATATCCCTCTCCTTTTCCTTCTCTCTCTCTGGGTGCTGTTGGAGCTAAAGTTTAGAGTCCTCTTATCTTTATCCTATCACTTCTCCCCCACTGGGAGTATGGACCAAGGCTGTTTTGGTGTGCAGGGAGTAGGAATTCTGGCTTCTGTAATTGCTTCTCTGGGGACATGGGCATTGATAGGTTGTTCCATACCCTGAGCCTGTCTCTATCTTTCTGTAGTTTAGGTTTCTTGAATTGACTTCATAATGAGTTTTCTGAACTTTATCTGTCATATTTTTCTAGATCTGTGTGTGGTCACTTGGGGTTTCTGTCATTACTGTGTATTTCTCAGTTTCCACAATTAGTGTGGCTCTTGCTGCTGTGCCCCCAGGAGGTGCTGTGGATAAGGTGTTTGACTTCCCTGTTTACATAGCTTGATGGGGCAGGAGAGAGTTCATCCTTTGTCACCAGGCTGGTTTAGTGTCTTTGATGTCAGCCTAAGGTCTCCCTGCTGCTGTTGCAGTGGGGGTGGTTGCAGCCTTGGAGAACTCCTTTCTCCTTACTGTTCAAAGAAAAAGCAAGATTTATGGCCTCCAAAATTCCTTGATTTCTTTCTTCCATGTGCTGTTTTTTAAGTATCAAAATGACACCCACTGCCACTAGACATGGCGTCGTAGGTTTTCAGACCTTTACCCTCACCCTCACTCCTGATCAGGCTTCCCTGTACCCACTTGTGAGTACAGGCTAAGTGAGTTATTTTCGAAGTTACAGTTGTGGGGAAGGGGAGATTTTTATCCTTTTCTCCCCCCCCCCACCTTTTATTGTTGTTGTTGTTTTCTTCTTCTTCTTGTGGTACGTCTCAGCTACTTGTCTCCCAATTTGGTGCCATCTGTCCCTGAGTAGGACTGTTTAGTCCTGGGTATCTCTCCCTCACCCCTTTTCTGTCCACGAGCCACATATGCCTATACTCGCCAGTGGCTAGGTGAGTTTCTGAAGAAATCCTGGTTGTATTTTGTTGACTTTTCATTTGATTTCTTTGCTTTTTCTAGTTGATGAGGAGAACACTATAAATCTGCTGTTACTTCATAGCTACACCCCAGGAAAAACTTTTTAAAATCCCAGAAACTAGGGAGTCAGGTGGTAGCACAGCAGGTTAAACGCACATGGCGCAAAACGCAAGGACTGGTTTGAGTCCCTGGCTCCCCACCTGCAAAGGGGTCACTTCACAGGTAGTGAAGCAGGTGGTTCACTTCCTAACAAAGTCCCAAAACCTAGATATAGACCAGGTCCCATGAGATAGGCTATATGTTCACATGTATCCAAAATTTAGGGCAAAATATATACCTGAAAGCAAAAATACAAAATAGTCTGCAGTGAGTCAGTATATGCAGCAAGCAAATAGAAAGACCTAAAAAGACACCATAAAGTTCCTAGTGAAATAGTGTCTACTTAGTAGATAACCTCCTCACCTACCTCCTATTACACTTTCCTTAGTCACTCCAAAGCTAACCTTATAAAAGCAAGGACTGCAAAAACTGAATAAGGGCAAGAGACTGGCATACTTTAATGATGACTCTTTAGTCACTATCAGGCCACCCCATCAGTTGGGGCACTAATCAGGGAGTCCTGAGATTCCCAAACAGACATGATGGGCCTAGACCTTGAATAAATCCTTCTCTCCATTGTTACTGGTCATCTATATCAGGAACAACACAATAGACCCCTCTGTGGGCCCCCATAGGACCTTGCCTTCAACAAAGATCAACCACAGTAGAGAATGTTCCATCCTCTGAAGGGAGGGGGGACAACATACTTTTATCTTCCACTTGAGGAAGATGGGTCCTGAAATTGGGGCAACTTGGAACGTTTCTACTCATGACCACAGAATGTGAGCTCAGATCTAGAGGGATGCAGAGGTCACATAGCTGAATATAGGCCCCAGATCAGATAAAATCAATGGGATTTACAGTTAACAATATTTATACGCCTTTCCCATATTTGGGAGCTACTCTCTTCTCTGATCCAGCTTTCTGGTCCTTTTTCCAGCCATGACATCATCTCTCCAAAGAATAACTTGGATCCACCTGCATATCTGATGCCAGGCTCAGAAAAAAGAAAAGAAAAAACTACTATAGTCATGGGCTCTTTGGAATATAACTAAAATAGGATTACTAACTATCTAAACAATGGAGACACCTCCCCCCCCCAACTCTTCATCTGAACAGTCTTTAGGTTCATAATTAGTCAACAATTTATTTGGCTCTATATGTTAACTTTTTTTAGCCACCAGGTTCAGATGCTAACATGATGCCAACTGGACTTTCCTGGGCAGACGACCCTACCAATGTGTCCTGGAGACCCACTTCCCCAGAACCCCACCCCACCAGGAAAGAGAGAGACAGACTGGGAGTATGGATTGACCTGTCAGTGCCCACGTTCAGCCAGACCTTCCACCTTCTGCACCCCATAGTGACTCTGGGTTCATTCTGCCAGAGGGATAAAGAATAGGAAAGCTATCGAAGGAGGGGATGGGATACGGAGTTCTGGTGGTGGGAATTGTGTGGAGTTGTACCCCTCTTATCCTATGGTTCTTGTCAATGTTTCCTTTTTATAAATGAAAATTATATATATATATATATATAAACACAGAAACATCTATCTAAAAAGATTTACGCACACCCATGTTTGTGGCCTTGCGGTTTGTAATAGTCAACCTTTTGGAAGTAGGATGGTGATTTGGTGGAGGGTGAAATATACCACACTAATAGTTATCATAAAAATGTGGACATGCAGTCCTGTGACAGAAATCCTATAAATCAATGTTTCCTCAACTAAGTAATAATGAAGTTGGAAAAAAAATTAAAAACACTGACATATTTTTGTTTTATAAAGTTACATAGAAGGGAAGGTAGAGATCTTTATTTCTGCTTGATATGAGAACCATCTCCTTCAAATACACAATCAGATCTCTGTGATTCAATAGGTAGATTCTAACAGAGTGTACACAGAGAGCTAGAAAGACTTCTTTTCTTTTGAATGGTTTCCAGAAAGTCACACTAACTAAAGGAAATATTTAATCAAGAAACAGATTAGCATACAAATTAATAAAATTGTTTAGCTTAAAAAAAAATCAGAGCTTCACCAGTGTTTCAAATGACCTGAGTTTTGTGTATTAACAGGCAATTCGTCATGATTCAAAAATAAATATACAACACAAATAGAATAACCAAGTCAGTCTTCTTCTTTAGTGGAGGAAATGACAGATGTGTGTGTACTGGTGAAGTTAGAGGAGGTTACAGCAGAAGGCAATATATAAATTATCTCAGCAGAATAAAGATCTTCAATAGTTAAAAGTAGATGTACCTTTATAGTCTTTTTTTTTTTTAACAAAAAAAACCTTTGCTCACTCATTTTTTCTTTCTCCTTATAAGGTGGTCCTACATATGTTATAGAAAAAGGAAAACAAATGAAATCTCATGTAATGGGAAATTAAATGATTCTATAAATGTTTTCCTTTCCAATCAACATATTTTACACTTCTATGCATTTTGTTTTAATGAATAAAAAGAAAGTTATACTTACTAGAAAGAACAGTTGTAAGGAAAATGTAATCTGAAAATGATATGAGTCCACATTCTCCAAGGGTATAAAATATACTGTCTTCATCAGCAAATATTTCTCGTTCCTGGGCAATTCTCTGTTAAGTGTACAGGTCCCATGAAAAGATTAAAAAAAAAAAAAGAAAATTTAAATGTTAGGCTTGAGTCATTTGTCTGACAATTTTACATTTCTCATAAGTATTTCTCTGTTGGCCATTCCAGACCAATGGATCCTTTACAGTTTTCAAGATGATGAAAATCATAAGACAAAAGATTTTGCTTATTTGTCTTAACGCTGTCTTAAGACGAACATTGGAAAATAATCTCAGTTTTGTGATCTCCTGTTATTTAATATACACAATTGTTACTTCAGGGCTGGTTTTGTTTCTTAGCTTTAAAAAACTTACACTGTTAGTGATCAGAAGTGAGGATATAGTCAATTAAAGGCCCACACAAATGCTCAGAAAACTAATGTGTGGAATCTTAATCTTCATTTATGACCCCATGAATCTACGTTTTGGAATCAAGACCAGATTGTAGAGAAAGCAAGTCTGAAATAAATTCACTTTAGACATGCATGCCAAGCTTTAGGCATGATTTAATATAATGATATTTATCATTACCTTGGTAGAAGCTCCTAAAATTCAGCTATCTGGTGACACTCTCCTAAAATTTAACTTTTACTCTAAGCATATATACATTTTCTCTACTTTATAAAACCCACAAGGAGATTTAATTCTCAGCTACAGTAATGGTCTGTGGGTATTTAGGCAAATCGTCCTGTTTTCTGAATTCCTGGTCAGAACATATACTGAATATCAATACCTATACAGAACATAAATAATGACATAAACTGAAAAGGATCCACCAAAGAGTTAGGCTTGGAGCTAATTCCCATAAGTTCTGGACAAAACAAAGATATTCCAGGAGTTATTCTGGATACCAAAAGAAGAAACAAGAGTTTTTAAGAACACAAGCCAACGAAGTACAAAGTAAGGTCATGCAAGCACAAAATAATAAGTGGCATTGCAAGCATAACCTCGTTAGGAGTACCATGAAAAATAAACCAACAAGCACTATCACACCAGCATCCATGTACACAACTACCCAACAGGTTACCTCTGTCTAGTGAAGATCCCATCACACACAACAAAGGAAAAAAAATACTGGTTAACCAACTGAAAACATAAATATTGTTATGATCTTAGTAAACCAATTCAGTATTGCCTCTACTAGATATTTGCTTGTTAAGATATAAGGCTGTTAACGTAAGATGTATGGAAATTCATTCTTAGCCAACAAAACAGTACCATGATTTGGTATCAGATTCCACTTAAGACAGTGCTTTTCTGTCTTTATTTGTGGCAGACACAATGCATGGCCCTGCTTGAAAACTTTCAGAGATCACTCTTCAAGCTGACAACAAAATGAGCACATAGTCCAATGTTTCAAGATAGGTTTAGATAGCTCTCATACCATGTTTGTTTTTTACCACGAGATTAAAAATAAATTTCAGATGAAGAAAAAGAGGCTAATGCATGAGGACTATAACAGCAAATTTTTTCACTAAGAAATTGATTTCAAACTCAGGACTGTAAAAAGAGCCATCCAAGAAACTGTTGTGTATGTTTTACTCATCTTACTTATACAGATAATTTTTGTATTATTTTGAAAGCTGGCGATACATAGCCCTTTCTACTTAAATACTTAAGTATATACTTCAACGAAGACATTTTCTTACATGCCATTGTAATAGCTAATATCTAAATAAAGTTTATTTTCAAATTTATGTAACTGTCCAAAAATTTCCTTTATAACAACTCCCCCCTAATTCACAATCAAATATGGCATTTAATTGTCATCTCCCTTCAGTCTCCATTAGTCCAGAAAAGCTATTTTAGCCACCCCCTTCTTTAGATTTACCACTACTTTTGATTACAGTAAAATTCAAATATAAAAATCATTTTAACCATTTAACCATACTGTATATGGGCATCTTGGATTCATCTTCTTCCATGTAATGATTTTCCAGATTCATCCATGTTGAACATTCCTTTTTATCACCAAATGATATTCCACTATATATACAATTTATCTAATTGTATATTCAAGGATATGTAGATTTTTACTTTTTGGCTTTCATGCATAGTGCTATGAAGCAAATTCATGCTCAAGTATTGGAGTTATCTTTTTTTAATTCTTTTAGAATTTAGGAGTAGCATTGCTGAGGCATAATGTTGGTGCTTACATTTAAGTTTTAAGGAAAAATTAGTGTTTTCCATGAGGAATACACCATTTTTCAGTACTGGTAGCAATAAACAAGGGTCCCAGTTTCTTGGCATTCTCACCAACTCTTACTTCTCTTTAAAAACTATCGTCATCCCAGTGAGTATAAAGTGGTATCTCATAAATCTACTTTAGTAGTTACTAGAAAAAAAAAACTAGTAGTAAAGCCCTAGTTTAATGTTTATTGTAAAATATAAACTTTGGGGCTTAACATTATGACTTTTCCGACAGCTCAAAAGATTTACTTTTCAAATTCTAAATTTTGAAATAAAACTTCAAATAAAAAATTGAAATGGACTATGCTGTTAAAGTAGAACTTGAAATTTCAACCAGAACTTCAAAAGTTATGTAGTATGTAAAAAATCCAGTAAAGAACACATCTCTACTATTTAAATTAAGAAGTCATTCTTGATAAGAAAGGTTGGATAACTGGTTGTTTAAAAATTAACATTTCTCAATAGTCCTAAAAAGCATATCAAAATCCTTAAAGTAACACTGGAGGCTGAATTTCAGAAACAATGATAATCTTATGCTTATTCTGGAAAGGAAAGCTTTGTAATACTATTTCTAAATGATAAATATTCTTTCTACCTATATAGTTGGGTTAGAACAGGGAGAGGAGAAAGGTAGAAAATGTATTAACTTTCCCATGCAATTAATGCTCATATTTATCTATTATATACAGACAGATGCCCAAGCCTCGGTTAAATATCACTCTTAAACAATCACCACTATTCCTAGTCAAATAGGAAATGTTGCACAGGTGAAACACATATGGTTATTTTCCTTCTCTCACCCCTACCCAAACTTGCAGAAAAATAGAATTTGGGAAATATACTGGGTTAAAAAATACAATTATGTTTGTAATTTAGAGGAGTCTATCATTTTTTTCCTCCTCAGAGTTTCCAATCCTTTTCAAAGGTAACATTCTATGTGAGACAAATCAATGTGCAACGAACTACAGAAGGTGAATGCTTAAGATAGTGTGATTTCACTGCCGGAAAGCAATCCTCTTTTCAGTCCCAATTCTAACCACCTTAGCTCTGAGTACAACTCCAAATACCGGAAATGCAAATGCTTTTCTACTTTTTGAACTAGATGTCTACAGAGAAAGTGGATATAAGTGAAGATGCTTTGAAAAAAAAAAAAAGGCCAGTGGCCGCATGACCTGATTAAAGCAGTGATCAAAATTTTACTAGAATAGCATTAGCTTCAAGGAACTGACAGATTTTTACTGAAATGGTTCAGTTCAAGCCATGCTATCTGATGATACACTATTAAAGTCCTAGAAAGGGAAAAATGTCCACTCTATTGTTTTCTACCACATTATATCTGACCCCATGCTTCAGATCAGCTCTGGGTGGGACTATCTATGTCATCCTACCATCATTCATTATCAACTACCTAAATCTAAATCAAGGAATTTAACTTTGAACTTTGGCCACTCAAACTGACCAGTGATGAAAACAGTCATCTTGAGTTCTGTAACAAGTCTTGTTGTTAGTCACATGGGTGATACAAGGCTTCCCTGTACGTTGTAGAAAAACAACCTCACATACATATTTTGAAATCTAAATCAATACAGTATTTCATTTCTAATTTGAAAAAAAAAATGTATATAAGAACCAAAAAAAAAAAGAATTTCACCATTCAGAACTTTGATTTTCAATATTCTTGTAATTATAATCTCTCAGGGTTGAAATCCTTTAGATGATGAATTTTGAAACCATAAGATGACCATAAAAGATGTATCAAGAATTTAAAAGTTATAGTTTGCATATTCTATGTAGGTTTCTGTACTAAGCACTTACATTTTCTCTCTTTTCTTTTTAAACATTTTATTTGTTATTTATGAAACAGAGATGCAGAGAGAAAGCTAGAAAGAGAGACAAGAGCACTGCTCAGCTCTGGCTTATAGTAGTACTGGGTACTGAACCTGAACCCTCAGAGCCTCCTCAGGCATGAATCTCAAAAGACTCATCATCATGATGTAGTCTCCCCGGCCCTACATTTTCTCTTTAATTCCTCACAGCAATTATATGTGACAAGTGATGCAACTATTTGTACTTTAGAGATTAAAAAAAAAAAATCAGTTTTAAATAAGTTACTCCAGCTGATAATGCTACAGGAAATATCCTGAGTCCGTGCCATGAACTGTATGTTACTATAGCAAATGCAAAGAAATGCACTGGGTATCTATATCACTAGCAAGTTCTGAAGAAAAAAAAAATGTTGGAATCAGCAGGACCTTGCAAATGTATGGTATCACTACTCTAGACTGACTTCTTCAGACAGATGATAGACAGACAGACAGACAGACATGGAGGGGAGAGACACTACAGCACTAGAGTTTCCTCTGGGGTCAAGGCAGTCCTGCACAGTATGGCAGGGCTTGAACCTGAACTATAGGGAAGGCAAGGCAGACATTCTTACCTTCTCTTTGGACTCTCACTCTTTGAAGTTTTTAACGCGAGCTGAGTATTTTTGGAGCATAAATCTACTTTAGTAGTTACTAGAAAAAAGCAGTAAAGCCCTAGTTTAATGTTTATTGTAAAATTTAAACTTTGGGGCTTAACAGTTCAGTTATTCTGAAATTGAACAGAAAAGTCTAGTTAATGATGCAGGTAAATTTTTTTATGCCTTGATTTGCTCAACTTCATACTGTAGTCATTTTCAAAATGAGTGTATACTGGGTTCCTTATATTCTTAATAGTTATTATATTAATATGTAGTTGGAGAAAATTTTTTATTATTTAAGTTTAGAATCTAAAAAAGTAAAGATATATATATATATGCAAAGCAAGAACTACCCACATACATTTGCTGCAAAGGAAGATCATCAATAGATGTTTATGCTTAGTTGAGAACTCATTTGAATCACAATAGGAGAAATAAGTTGTTTTGGGTAGCATACCTAGAAAACTCTTTTGTGTAGCCTAAAACATGCTCCAGTTATTTGTACTAAGATGATAAGAAAGAGGGAGTTAGTCTGGAGCCAATACCTCTCATCTCATCTTACTCTGCATTCCAAAGTCTGTCTTATGAAGGAAAGCTAAGCATGAAGGGGTTAACAGATGTAATGGTTAGGTATGTTTATGCTTTCAAATGAACAATGGAATCTAACATAAAAATGTAAAGACATCTTAATTGAAGTTTGAATATTTGGGACAACTAAATAAACTACACCTTCCTTTTGGAGCATTTAATGATAATACTATTATGACTTTTTTCAGTCTAATTAAACACACTGGTTGAATCAATACTCTAGTAGTGGTGGAACTCAGGGACTGGAAAGAGACATTATGGCTAATCCTCATAGCAATATAAATGAATAAGTATTGGACAACATTCACAAGCTGCATCTAAAGAACAGCACTCTACCATGGTACCAGAAAACAAAACAAAACAAAACAATTCCAGCCTTTCAGAGGCCAAAAGAGCACAGCATGCACGGGACAAACCCCTGTAAGGAAGCAAGCAAGAAAGCCCTTTTCTACAAAGAAATTGCTCATTGACCTTTGGAAGCTTAAAGTATTTAGGCTTGTGTCACCAAAATGAGTGGTAAAATCCAATATCAACAACTCTCTTACTAACCAAGAAAAAATTCTTATTATTTCTAAGACTGACTATATGTTAACAAAATATCCTTAAGAATACAGTAACATTTGATTTTGAATCCTTGATTGACAAAGGCTATTACCTTCAAAACTCGAAGTTTAAAGAAAAATCGTTCTTTTGTACACTCTACATCTGACTACTCCGCTCTGCAGATTCTCTGTCTTACATATTCCTTCCACTCTTCTCCTAACTCTTCTGAATGAGGCTACTCATTTTAAATCTTGGTAAATTATTGTCCTTCCTTCTAACTCAAGTACTGCTCAGTATGGCTATTTGGTGGTGCCTGGGACTGAATTTGAGGCCTCATAAGCCTCAGGCATATGTTTATTATTATTATTTTTTGTACAACCATTGTGCTATCGCTATTATCATCTGGGACTTATTTTTAAATGTTCAAATGTCTTAAATCATACAATTATCAAAGGTGAAGTTTTTTTTTGTTTTGTTTTTTTTTAGCAGATCCCTACCAACTGCCTTGCACTTTAATAAGAGAACAGGAAGAGGCTTTCTCAGCCACAGGTTTTGGGACCTCATCAGATTTACTCTCTTTAGCACTCTGAATGATATCTGTGTCAAAGTTATCCTAAAAGAGAAACTAAAGGATCACAAACATCATTAATGGGGTTATCAATACATGACTTCGACATATTTATCTATTTATTGGTTAAGAATGCAGTTAAAGTTAGAGGTGAGATAATCTATACAAGTAATGAGTGAGAGGATGATCGGGTTCAAGGTTTGTTAAGGACAATATTCAGTAATGTATCTCCTTTTAAAAATGATTTTTAGCACAGAAAAGGTGTTATATAAAAATAAACATTCTATGAACTTTATTAAGTAAATTATTTAACATCAAAAGCTGTATCTTCATCTACAGTTCATAACAGGTATTGGTTCATATTTTATTAGGAAATATAAGAGTAATGTTTTTAAATGAGTCAATTTTGACAATTTGTAATTAAAGAGTCTAATAAACTTTTGAAGATTAATTTTAAAAGTACTTCTTAGATGTGTCCTTGGGAGCTCTTCTCCTTGCTAATTATACATACTGACTTTCTTTACTTTTTTTTCTCTTTATTGAGGGCATTAATGCTTAAGAGTGCATTCATTGACACATGCATACAATTTCATTATGTACATGGCCCCCAAAGTTTTCCTCTTCTCCTCCCTCCCCAGAGTTCTTAACTTTAATGCAACACGCATAAAATAAATAAATGAATAAATAAAAACATGTCCACTCCATGTTTTACTTTGTGGTCTGCGCCCCACCCCCATCCCTATTTATTAAGTCCCACTAATAAGTAAGATCATTTGGTATTTGTCCTTTTTTTGGCTTATCTCACTCAACATAATGTCCCCAATTTCATCCAATCAGATGCAAAGAAGACAACTTCATCATTTAAAAAAATTTTTTTTTGTTTTCCCTTTTGTTGCCCTTGTTGTCTTTTTTATTATTATTGTTGTAGTTATTGTTGTTGTTGTTACTGATGTCGTCGTTGTTAGATAGGACAGACAGAAATGGAGAGAGGAGGGGAAGACAGAGGGGGGAGAGAAAGATAGACACCTGCAGATCTGCTTCACTACTTGTGAAGAAATTCCCCTGCAGGAGGGGTGCCGGAGACTCCAACTGGATTCCTTATGCCGGTCCCTGAGTTTTGCGCCACGTGCGCTTAACCCGCTGCACTACCACCCAGCTCCCGACTTCATCATTTTTAACAGCTGCGCATATTCATTCTCATGTTTTCTCCATGTTATTTGCTTACTTTATAAATCAAAGTTGCTGATTAGTACATAACAGTGAAGTAGTGCTGGTGTTCCTCTGTTTCTCAGTTATTTTATTGAGCAAAATGCAACAAAGCAATTGCTCACGTTTATTTGTGTAAGATTTTTCAAAAGAAAAAATACAAAGAGTTTCACTTAAAGTTACTGTTACTTCACTATGCCTGCTACATTTCAACTAGGAATAGGACATCTTAAGTAAGACTGCTTAGTCAACACAATTAACTGAAAATTCCTTATACAATAGAGGATTAAGATATTTATTGACCTTTTGTGTGACACATAATGCTAAAATTTCCTTTTAAGTTATGCTGGTTGTTATATTATCAAGGGCTTGTAAAGTATTTATATTGTCATACTAAGGATAAAGTTATGTTAATTTCAAGTGGCAGGAACAAATCAGTCTCAGGGGAACAGGAAAAGGACATGAGCATGCATTGAACCTTTGTCCCGAGAGCACTACCGTGACTTTAGGAACCTTAATTAACTTAAAGCACATGCTGCTGAGTCAGTACCTGCCAGAAATCCTGATCAGAAGATAAGAAAAAGAAAAAAAAATGGACATTTTAAAATAATATAAACAAAAATTTCCATATCAAATATGTACATACAGATACCTCAAATATTATAACATATGAAAGACATCAACTAAAATCACTAAACATTGAAGACAGGGACTAAGGGATACACAAAAATGTTTCTGGCATTAATTTCTATGTATAATACAACAAAATAAAAAACCTATTAGCTCAATTTCTAACTTTCCCTAAATAAAATATACAACCATAGAAAAAGCTTCACATTACACCCCCCCCAAAAAAAATCAAACAAAAAAACCCCATATGAATAATCAATTACCTGTTTCCTAAACAAAATGGAAAATAAACATTCTACTTTTTGCATGGGTAATCAAATCATTTCTTTAATTAAAGTTTCCTATTAAGATATCTTAGTATGACTTTATATATAAATTCTCTTTTAAAACTTCAAGACAAATTTGTTGCTTTACCATCCATATAAAATATAGGTAATTGAACCCAGATGACTTATACACTTTAGTAACTACCCAAAAGAAGATTCCAGATGACTACTTGGAAAAATGTCTGTGAAATTATGCTATACTAAATAAAGTATTATCCTAATACTATTACTAGTGTCAATATTATCATTAATAACAGTAATATTCCTAATACATCATGAAAAATCATGGAGGCTGAGTATTTGATGAAGCAGTTTATATAATATAATTTAGTTGGGTAACACTTCCAAAATAAATTCAAATATCAAAATTTTTTTTAAATTTCACTAGCTATGAAATAAAATGTCATGAACTTACCATAATTCTCAAACCTAGGTTATAAAAGTTCTTGACTGAAAAATACATGTCTCAGGCTAGATTAGCATTACAGATTCCCAGTGGATTTTACAGCACAGGGCTGAAATAAATCACTGTGAGCATAGTACAGCACAAATACGAGAAATCAAATCAGGTCTCTCTTTAGTTCATAAACTAGCATTTTAATCCAGGCCAACTACTCATTATGAAAACAGCACAATGAGACTTTTATACCTAATTAACTGGGCAGTAAGATGCCAGGAAGAGAGCAATTATTCGGAGGACAAGGTACTTTGCAGCATTTCATATAAGCCAAAAGAGAAGAGAAGATATATGGCAACCATTAACTTTGATAAGCTGAGTAAAAAAGCACAGTCAGGGCCTGGAAATAGCTGAGGTAGGATACACAGGTGCACAGCCCAGGGGGAAGACCCAATACTGCACAGGAGCACCATGGGGAAACTCCAGCACTGTGGTGTCTCTTCCCTTCTCTGCCTTTCTTTTAAATTAATTTATTTATAGAATGCAAACACTGACAAGACCATAGGATAAGAGGGGTACAATTCACACCACCAGCTCTCCGTATCCCATCCCCTCCCCTGATAGCTTTCCTATTCTTTAACCCTCTGGGAGTATGGACCCAAGGTCATTGTGGGGTGCAGAAGGTGGAAGATCTGGCTTCTGTAATTGCTTCTGTAATTGCTGAACATGGGCGCTGACAGGTTGATGAAGGCAGGCCTGGGAGTGATAAAATGTGAATGCATGAGGCTTGAGCTCTGCAAAATAGTTAAATAAAAATCAAAGTCATTTTTTTTTTCCATTTTGGGAGATTTCTAAGAATGGGAATTACCCTTATAACATGCAAGTTTGCTGTTCAACTTGCACATATTTGAATTTGTTCTATGCTTTGACGTTTATATAGCTACAACAAGTGATAACTGAATGCTTATGCTCTTATGGATCTCTTTAGTGACCAAAAAAAGTGATTTGTTTAATTAAATTTGCTGTAAGATATTACTGCTTAATGAGTCCTATTGCCAAGGAATAGTTGATTTTTTCTTTCTTTCTTTCTTTCTTCTTTTCTAGGTTTATCCCTGGAGCTTGGTGCCTGCACTATGAAGCCACTGCTCCTGGCAGCCATTTTTTTCACTTTTTTTTTTTATTATTGAATATGACAGAGACTGGAGGAGAGGGGAAGACATAGAGGGGAAGAGAAAGACTCTTGAAGACCTGCTTCACTGCTTGTAAAGCAACCCTCCTGCAGGTGGGAAACTGGGGGGGTCGAACCAGGATCCTTGTGCATGTCGTTGCACTTTGTACTTTGTGCACTTAACTAGGTGTGCCACCACCCGACTGCCATAGGTGAGTTTTTCTAAGTCATCAAATATTTATTTACTGGTTACCTCCTGTGCCCCTTCCTTTTCACTATCATTCTTTCTTTTAGAAAATGCGACTTTGTAGGAGCTCCAGTGGCGCAATCAGTTAGCGCGCGGTACTTACACAGAAAATGTGACTTTGCCTCAGGAGTAGTAATAGGTGTAGGTGTGAGTTAGAAAGGAAATGAAGGCAGGACCATAGATAAAATGGGATATGTATATATATACACATATAAATATTCTATATACAAAAATGGGAGATATATTTTTATATAAATGTATAAAAAATCATATATATATATATATGGGGGAAGAGATAAAGTCAGCCCATATCTATGACCTTGGGAGAATTACTACAGTTTCCAATGGAGATGGGGACACAAAACTCTGGTGGGGTGGAAACAGTGTAGAATTATACCCCTGTTATCCCATAATTCTGTAAATCAATATTTAATCACTAACAGAAATAAATTAAGAGAGAAAGGCAACCAAGTGGCCAAAAAAAAAAAAAAAGAAAAGAAAAAAGAAAATGTGACTTTAAAAAGAAAAAATCTTAGAGAAAATGATGTTCAGTGAGCAAGTAAGGAGGTGAAGGACTACAGTATGGCTTCACGCTAATGTGGAATACAGACACTTGAGTATAAAAATGTGAAAAAAAACCCCAAAAACCCCAAACCAAAATGTCCACCTATTTCCAAGTCTGAGAATTATAATGGTTATCTCTGGGGGTTGGGATGGGGACACAAACCTTTGGTGATAGGAGTGGTGAAAAAAAAATTAAATAAGAAGAGAATGTCCAAGCCTGGGAGGAGACAGCTTAACTGCAGAGCACAGGATTTGTAATGTCTGAGGTGGCAAGTTGAATCAACAGCACAGCAGGTGCCAGAGCTTAGCAGTGCTCTGTCTCTTACTCTCATAAAAATAACACACACAATCCTCTTAAAGATAAAAAATAAAGTGAAAAGAAGATACTCAGAGATGGAGGCACTATGCCACCTGAGAGGGAGAAGTCATTTGTACGTAGGTAGCCATGACTGAGATACCTCAGATCTTAGGGCACCCATTCCTTCTACTTGTGCAAAAGACCTTGGCACTTATACAACCTTACCGGTATATGGAATCTGAAGTACTGACGCAGGGTCGACACATTCCGATAAGATAAGTTTCTATTAACCAACCTTAACCTCTACTAACTTAGACCCTCTTTTTTGATCCTGCCTTTTGAAGCCATCTTATGATTGTCATTCTGACTTTCTGCTGTTTAAGATATGCAGAGCCAATCCTGTCTCTTTCTTCTTTCTGATAGACTTCCTTCATCCTCTTTAAAATTAGCCTTTTACTTTTTTTTCTGAACCTGTGCAATGTTTTCACTTCCTTTTTTGAGAAAGGAACCTGAAAGGGAAAAATATATTTAACTGACTGCTTTATGAGATAATAGAATTAAAAGCTTCATTTTCTTTTTTTTAGTATTTGTTTACTTATTTATTCCCTTTTGTTGCCCTTGTTGTTTTATTGTTGTAGTTATTATTGTCATCGTTGTTAGATAGGACAGAAAGAAATGGAGAGAGGAGGGGAAGACAGAGAGGGCGAGAGAAAGACACCTGTAGACCTGCTTCACCACCTGTGAAGTGACTCCCTTGCAGGTGGGGAACCGGGGGCTCGAACCAGGATCCTTATGCCGGTCCTTGCACTTTGCGCCATATGTGCTTAACTTGCTGTGCTACTGCCCCACTCCCAAAAGCTTCATTTACTATGCTTAAGAATGATCTATTCAAGTATAAAGTAAAAACTTAAAAGTATAATGTACCTCTGTAGAGGCAACACAGGGAGAATACATACTTTACAAGAGTGAGGTTTGATTCCCGGCACCACATATGACAGGGGTAAAGGGTTCTTCCCCTCCACCCAGCACCTAAGAAGTAAGTAAATCATTTTGTTCTAAAAGTAAGTTTAATGCAAATTTGGGCAGTCTTACTAATTTTTATAAGAGCACTAGTGAAGACTTCTATATCCTTTGACATCTAAGGCTGAGAACAATCAAGCCAGATGGGTGTCCTTATAAGAGAAAATGTAATATTGAGGAACCTGTTGACCATTATGATGGCTACTGAATGAAATCAGAATCAAATATGAATGCTGAAATAGCTGTTCGTGTGTGTGTGTGTGGGTGTGCATCAGGCAACCCTTCATATGGAAAAAACATAGAACATTATTATTCTTTTTTTTTTTATTGCCACCAGGGTGGGTTATCACTGGGGCTCGGTGCCTACACAACTCATCCACTGCTCCCAGCTCACATCTGATACAGAAAAAACACAGAAGTACCTTCTGCTTGACTCTTTCTGTAGAAGCACCTGAAGGCACTTTATAGGCCTCCTAATCTAAAAACACGCTTTTTAAAATAAGAAAACAGATACTGAGAATTATGTATCACATATAATTCGAGAGGAAAATTAAAAACTTCTTTATATGCAAGAAAATACATACACACTATATATCTACACACACACGTATCATGGTTTGCTCACCTTTCCATCAAAGCGTTTTATAATATACTGATCCAGACCCAAGTCTGTAAAAGAGAAAAAAAAATCAAATATTCAGTCACTAATGATAATCCAAATGAAACATACGTTTCTCATCTTTGCTTTTAATTATTGAACCAAATGTACTAGTTTTTCCACAACATTATCATTACTATTTTTTATTGACACCAGACCACACACTTTCTCTCTCTCTCTTTCTATCACCATGTATATATACAGATGTATATATATGAGAGAGAGAGAGAGAGTTAACCTGTGATCTTGTGAGAACTACTGCATTTTCCAACAGAGGGGGAGGGGATACAGAACTCTGGTAGTAGGAATAGTATGGAATTATACCTCTATTATCTTAAATAAAGATGGATAAATCATAAAATTTGAGGAAATCGTAATGGCTATAAGAATATTCTTTATGTTCTTTCATTTCTAAATGCAAAAAAAAAAGTGTAAGTCCAATTTACTATTTATGTGTGAACTGGTTTAGTCTCGGAGACAGAATATGTAAAGGAAGCCTGGGAGGGAACAGTATGGACTTCTGAAATTGGTCTGCTTTCCTGTATTTCTGCTATGACTATGGAAGAACATATCTCACCTCCTTGCATGTACTTACAAAGGTCTTAAGCATTTTCTGTCAAAAAACTAGAGACAAAGATGAATATATGTGACTCTCATTACTTCACAAGGGATTAGCAGTTTTCTTCTGTAAGTGGTCAGGGTCAGGTAAGTTAAGTTTTTTGGGCATCTACGGGCCACATATGGACTCTACTGCAACTATTAAACTCTGCTACAACAGTACAAAGGCCGCCGAGGACAATACATAATGAATGAGGATGGATGTACTCCAATAAAAATCATTATATGGACATTGATATGTGAATTTTATGTAATTTCCAACTGTCAAAAAAATTCTATTGATTTGTTTTTTTAAAATCCACTTAAAAACATGATGTCCACTCTGCTCACAGAGTATAGAGAAACAAGCAAATGGCTACAGCTGGGATTGATGCCTGCTCTACATTCAGCAGCGCTGCAGGGAATTAAAAACAAACACAGAAGCTCTGGTTAGGAGAAAGCTCAGTACGTAGAGCACATGCCTTACCATGTCTAGGTCTTGAGTTTTATCCCAAGCACCATACGTAGGACCATGGACAGCATGAAGAAGCTACCACAGATGGTGGAGCAGAGTACTGTTGTCTCCTTCTCTCTGTCTCTCCAACCCACCCCCAAGAATACAGAATATTAAAAAATAAGAAAAGGCCAGGAAGCTACTCAGTGTTGTAGGATATACAATAGGCACTCGGTTCATTCACTGGTGCCTCTCATACACAAAAAAGTTCAAGACAAAGTCACTATACTGAAGGGACCTATCTTCCTAGGAAAAAATGTATTTCACAGAAATACTGAATATTTCAGTCAGCAGCCTTTCCACTATGCATGGGATATAACAGACAAGAATTCTTCTCCATAAGGGACCCTTCTACACTGCTGGTAGGAATGCAAATTGGTTCAACACATGTGTAAAACAGTCTGGAGACTTCTCAGAACACTAGAAATGGATCTACCCTAAGACCTAGAAACTCCTCTCCTCTGGACATATATGCCCAAAGGAAACAAACATATACATCCAAAGAGATCTATGTACACTTATGTTCATAGCAGCACAATTTATAATAGACCAAACTTGGAAGTATCCCAGATGCCCAACAACAGATGAGTGGCTAAGAAAACTGTGGTGTATATACACAATGAAATACTTCTCAGCTGTTAAAAATGATGAATTCACTTCCTTTGCTTCATCTTGGATGGATCCTAAAGGAATCATACCAAGTGAGATAAGTCAAAAAGAAAATGTGAATAGGTGGAAAAATTCTTAATCTAGTGGAGTCTACATACAACAAATCTACCGCCAACACCATGCTCAACAGTGAGAAACGAAGTATTTCCCCTCAGGTCAGGTACTAGACAGGGCTGCCCACTATCACCTTTACTCTTCAGCATAGCGCTGGAAGTTCTTGCCATAGCAATTAGGCAAAAGAAAGGGACTAAAGGGATATAGATTAGAATAAAAGAAGTCAAACTGTCACCATTTGCAGATGAACACATAGAAAAACCTAGAGAATATATGAATATATGAATAAACCTAACAAAAGAAGTCAGCGAATTAACATCAGCAAAATGTTAATTTTGCTACCTAGAGCCATATACAAATTTAATGCAATCCCTATCAAGATCTTACCAATTTTTTTTTTTTTAAGAATAAAACAAAAGCTACAAAAGCCAAAGCAATCTTGAGAAAAAAGAACAGGACTGGAGATCAGAAGCAACCAATAGCACAGCTATATACAAGATACTGGGTACTGTACAGCAAACCCTAACAAAAGGACTTTTCAAAGTTAACCCAATTACTAAATAATGTGATGATAACATTAACTATCCATTGTCTTTTTGAACCCTAAGACAACAGGAACCTCACATCTCCACTATAGAGCCTCTACTTCCCCTAGTCCTGCAACCCTTGAATAGGGCCCACTTTCCTGTATGCCTCTCCCAATCCATATCAAATAATATTGCATCTGCCGATCACAACCTAACCAACACAACGATTGCCACCTCAACATGCTTCACCTCAGACTGTGTCCAGAGACTTCACGTGTGGAATGATAACCCTTCAGCTTCAGAACTTTTTTTTTTTTTAACTCTTCTAATAGTTATAGAAAAGTATCTAACAATTTTATTTCATCAGTTATAAAGAATATCTACTTTGTCCCCTTTTATGATTTCAATTTTGTTATGAATTTCTAATAACACATTGCTCTGTCAGCTCTTTGATCAAATTTAAGAATTGAAGTCTAACAAATGCAATGTTTGGGCTTCCTCAGTAAGGATTTACATTAATTTCTCCCACCCCCATCTTAACTGGTTGTACATTCCTGATTATTATTAAGCAATGTAATTTCTTATTGGCATGTTACAAATATTATACTGTGGTAACTCTGGAAATCAGATTTTCCCTGCTTCCCAGGATTGGTACTATGACTTGTTGAGTCATCACTTTATTTATTCATGAGAAAGGTAAGAAAAATAACCAGATATCACTCTGGTACATGTGCTGCCACCGGGGATTGAACTCAGGATCTCATGCTTAAGAGCCCAATGCTTTACCCACTGTGCCACTCCCAGACTACTTGAGTCATCACTTTATATAGTGATTTCTTTCAAACTACTTTTGCAAAGAGTGCATTCTTTGTCATGTGTTTTCACTGATGTTTCTGTCCCACTGTTAAGCAGTCAATAAGTGATTTAACAGAGATTTCCTTAGATGCTTTAGAGAGAGAAATAAGGGAACCTATTATTTTTATTTTTTAAATTATCTTTATTTATTGGGTAGAGACAGCCAGAAATCAAGAGTAAAGGGGGAGACAGAGAGGGAGAGAGAAATAAAGGCACCTGCAGCACTGCTTCACCTCTCTCAAAGCTTTCCTCCTGCAGGTGGGGACCAGGGGCTTGAAAATGGGTCCTTGTGCACTGTACTGTGCATTCAACCAGGTGTGCTACCACTCACCCCCCCTACCTTTTTTTTTAGGCTTGCATATTAGCCCAAGTTGGGGGGGGGTGCTTCCAGTGATGTTTAACTAGACCTTCTAAAACTCAAATGTTTACCTTCTTGCAAAAGGTGCAAAAATCAGCAAAAGGGACTAGAGATGCAGCTTGGTGGCTGAGTGCATGCCTCAGATGTAAACTGAGGTTCTGTGGAGGGGATCGGCGCTGATTCCCAGTACCCAAAGATCAGTAAGAACCACAAGTCCACTCAAGCATTTTCCACATTTGTATCTAGTCTTAAGCAAGCACACTACATTCTGACTCCCAAGTCTATGCAAGTAGCCTTGCAAAGCTTTTAGTCCCTAAAATGTTTTCCTACTCACGCTCTTCTTTCCCTGACTTTTTCAGTCTGTCTGCTACTTATCCCATCTGGACTCTCTTGGCCTCGTTACTATGAATAGTGTATGTCTATAAATTTATTTGGTGGATAACACCCACAAAGTCACTCCAGCTTGAGGCAGCACAGATCTTTTGCTAGTTCCTCAAAGAGTTGTGAAAGCAATCAAAGTGTACAACTACAACTCTATCACCAGTAAGTCAAGCTGGAATGCAGGCTGCTGTCCTCAGGTTTCAGCAGAGCTGGGAAAGGATTCACAAGTAAACAAAAGGTCACGACACTGTCTTAGCAAAAGTTTGCAGCTTTTTTTCTTTATTAACCTAAACCCAAGTTGCTTTTCTTATTAGGTACTAAAGCTCTAAAAGAAAACAAAACAAAACAAAAAAACATTTTGTCCATTTGGCACCTTGGTGGCTGATTAATTCACTATAATTATTTAAGTTCCCGACTCCACCATTCCGACACTGTCTCTCATACACATACAAATTATCACATGAAACTTGTACTATGAAGCCATTTGGTTTCTTTCTATCCACCTCCTTTGTTCAGGCAATTTAGTCTACATGAGACATTCTTTCCACTGTTCTTTACCTTAGTTTTATACAAACTTAGATGTATTCCCTAGAAAATATTCTCCAAACCCCCAGATTGAGTTAAATATCCCTTCTTAACATTGCCATAGCACTTTTATTCTTTTTTTTAGCACCTTTATTCTTTAACAAACCACGGTACCTACCTCACTAAAGAGGAAGTTTTGAGCAGGTACATGTGTGATCTGTTGCCTTCAGGAACAGTTTCATTACGCACAATGAATTTTGGCCAGAGGGATACAATCTTTCAACCCTTGACTATGGCTAGGAAATGTCACATTCGACTCTAGGCTCCTCTTCTGTACCTCTAGAGCCTAGCAAGGAGTCTGAGAGATGTCAAACTGGGTAAAGCAGATGCCTCATACTTGGGGGCCTTGGCTGGGTCCTCAGCACCACAATGAAGCACCCTAGACAGTGCCAAGGGAACTCCATGGATTGTAGAGTGGTATGTTAAGAGTCTTCCCCACTCTCTCTCACAAAATGCAGAATAAAGGTAAATCAATACTAAAGCCTAAAACAATGCCTAATATTACTACATATAGTTTGTAAATAAATATGTATACATTAGTATCAGTATATAGTGAATATAACTATTGCATGCATCTCTAAAGTTTAGGCAATACATGCGAGAAACAAAGTAGCGTATAACAAAATAAATGTTAGAATCCTGTTTTTCATATTATTAGCTACTTACATTCAGGTTGTTTTTCATTAGGTGTTATGGATCGCACAAAATCTTGTGGAGTCATAAACACTTCAGATTCACCAGGTTCACTGATTACTTTCAAGGTGGCAAAATATCGGAAGATTTTGTCTGGTGTGGAATATGCTCGGATCCTGTTTTCATATTCCATCACCTAAAATTAGAAGTTCACAGAATCACACTATATTTAGCAATTCTCATTTTCACATATACATACATATATTTTCTATCCTATTTTTGGAATATATGTTACATGATTTTTATAGCTGCATTTTTAATATAAAAATAAGCTAGATGGTGTACCAAAGTAAAAGACTCTAGGGCTGGGGGAAGGGAGGGTTCAGGCCCTGGAACACGATGGCAGAGGAGGCCCTAGGGGGGCTTAGGTTAGACTGTTATGTGGAAAACTGAGAAATGTTACACATGTATAAATTACTACACTTTACTGCTGACTGTAAACCATTAATCATTAACCATTAAAAAATAAACTAGAATTTCATAAATTGTTGAATTTTTCCTTTGTTATATAAATTATATTCTAATTGAGCCAATGCTCATCTAACTCTCACTTGGAATTGTTCTGAAATTATTCTTACTTCATAAGTCATTGCAAGCTAGCAAAACTGAAAAATACCACACAGGACCAAAAGATTTAAGTAAAAGCATAATGCCATTCATTTATTTAAAATTTCTTTAACTACATTTATTTATTGGATGGAGACAGCCAGAAATCTAGAGGGAAGGGGGGATAGAGAAAGGGAGAGACAGAGAGACACCTGCAGTATTTATTGCCTCACTACTTGCAAAGCTGCCTCCCTGCAGATGGGGGCTGGGGGCTTTAACCCAGGTCATTGGGCACTGTAATGTACATCCAACCAGGTGTGCCACCACCCAGCCCCAAAATATATTGCCATCTATACAGTAGGCTGTAAGTTTTTTGGTTCCAGATTTTTTATTATTTTTTTATTATTTTTTAAATTTTTATTTATTCCCTTTTGTTGCCCTTGACGTTTTATTGTTGTGGTTATTGCTGTCATCGTTGTTGGATAGGACAGAGAGAAATGGAGAGAGGAGGTGGGAAGACAGAGAGGGGTAGAGAAAGATAGACCTGCAGATCTGCTTCACCGCTTGTGAAGTGACTCCTCTGCAGGTGGGGAGCCGGGGGCTCGAACTGGGATCCTTACACTGGTCCTTGCGCTTTGCATCACCTGCGTTTAACCCACTGTGCTACAGCCCGACTCCCCCTTGGTTACAGATTTTAAAAGAATGGATGAGGTCAGCCAAATGGCTCACATGGATAGTGTGCTGCTCTGCCAGATGAGCGGCCATGGTTTGAGCACAACCCCTACCACACTGAAAGAAGCTTTGGTGCTGTGTTCTCTTTCAATCTCTCTTTCTGCCCTGTCTCTATCTTATAACTAAAATAGACCTACTATAGCTATCTTCAAAACAGAGACTCCAAATCTTCATCTGCAATATTCCGGCCTTTAGGTTCATGATTAGTCAACAATTTGTTTGGCTTTATATGTTAACTCTCTTTTTAGCCACCAGGTTCCACATGCTAACATGATGCCAACTGGACTTCCCTAGGGAGACGACCCCACCAATGTGTCCTGAAGCCCCGCTTCCCTAGAGCCCCGCCCCACTAGGGAAAGAGAGAGACAGGCTGGGAGTATGGATTGACCTGTCAACACCCACGTTCAGCAGGGAAGCAATGACAGAAGTCAGACCTTCCACCTTCTGTACCCCATAATAAGTCTGGGTCCATACTCCCAGAGGGATAAAGAATAGGAAAGCTATCAGGGGAGGGGATGGGATATTGAGTTCTAGTGGTGAGAATTGTGTGGAGTTGTACCCCTCTTACCCTATGGTCTTGTCAGTGTTTCCTTTTTAATAAATAAAAATTTAAAAGGGGGAGGGGCTATGGCTTTGCATCTTTTATTTCAATACAATTTCCCAAATCCTAAAACAAATTTAAGACTTCACAGATTTGAATAATAGTATTTGGAAAAGACTATATTAAACAACAGCACCCTGTGTAAGGATCCTGGTTTGAGCCCCAAGCTCTCCACCTGCAGGGGAATCACTTCACAGGTGGTGAAGCAGGTCTACAGGTATCTATCTTTCTCTCCCCCTCTGTCTTCCCCTCCTCTCTCCTTTTCTCTCTGTCCTATCTAACAAATGACGACATCAATAACAACAACAATAATAAAAAACAAGGCAACAAAAGGGAAAATAAATAAATATAAAAAAATTTTATTCACTTATTAACAGTTCTGAAGCAATAAGACTTTTACTTTTGACTATGAAATTAAGCAAACTGCTGAGGTCCACCACAAAGAGCATAGTAAGAAAAGAATAGTGTGGGAGGCAGTAGTGCAGCGGGTTAAGTGCACATGGTGCAAAGCGCAAGGACCTGTGTAAAGATTCCGATTCAAGCCCCCGGCTCCCCACCTGCAGGAGAGTTGCTTCACAGGCGGTGAAGCAGGTCTGCAGGTGTCTCTCTCTCTCTCTCTCCCTCTCTCTGTCTTCCCCTCCTCTCTCCATTTCTCTCTGTTCTATCAATAATAACTACAACAATAAAACAACAAGGGTAACAAAAGGGAATAAGTAAATTAAAAAAAAATTTTTTTTTAAAAAGAAAAGAATAGTGTCTACGACCATACCACCCTCAACACGCCTGGTCTCATTTGATCTCGTAAGAATGGTGTTCAGAAAAACACAAGCAAATATTAAAGGAAGATCAAAAACAAATATTTAGTTAAGATATATTTAACTAAAAGAATATGATGTCAACAAGAAAGTCCACTTCCCTATCTTGTACCCAAGTTCCAATTCTATGCGTGCAACATTCAATGTACTGTATCTTTTGCATAGTAACCTTCTACAAATACGAGAAAAATCTTTTCCACCAAAAGGCTAATTGATATTTCTCTCATATTTTGAATTGTATATATGAATTAGCCAACAATAAATGTACTTTGCAAAATAAGTGCTTAGAAAAACGTGTCAAGGCAGTATGACCAAAAAAACACCCTGCCAGTTCAACTGTATCTATAAGTACATTCAATAGTATTAAAATATTATTAATGTTTTGAACTTGCCACATAAGCTCATCTATTACAGTAACTGTCAGTCCTGGCTAGACGCTCACTCTGAGGTCACTGAAAGCAGATGTTTAACAAAGGTCTAAATCACACTACCAGATGTGCTTTCAGCAGTTAGGAAATTAGCTAATTTGTAACTAGACATGACAGGAATTTTTTAATGCCAATTTTCATTAAAACCAGAAATTGTTTTCAGAGATCTTAACAAAATATTAGTGGTTTACATTAAAATTACAGGGACATAGTTCCACATCACACCATCTCCACAGAACATGTCCGTGTATGTATATTCACACCCACACACACACCCACACACACACACACACCCACACACACCCACACACCCACACACCCACACCACACACACACACACACACCCACACACACCCACACACACACCACACACACACACACCCACACACACACACCCACACCCACACACACCCACACACACACCCACACACCACACACACACCCACACACACATACCCACACACACCCACACACACACCACACACACCCACACACACACACCCACACACACACACACACCACACACACACCCACACCCACACACACACCACATACACACACACACACACACACACACACACACACTCCATAGTTCTAAGTCTTACAGACAGTTTGCAGTCTGGCTGCTTTCTTGTCTTCTCTTTTTTTCCCCCAACTTCATGTGTTTCAATTCTCTATATTCCAATATGAGCAAAATCATCTGGTAGGTGTGTTTTAAGTTTTACCTCAGGAGACCTTTTATCAAAAGATGTGGCATGTGGCAAATGCACCAAGGAGTGTTTCAATTCTTTAGCAGTCTTGAGACTTAGCTACAAGTATCAGAGGTATTTTTAATTAGAATACAACTATCTGCAAGAGCTAACAGAAGAGATACCTTTCAGTAGGCCTTCTATATTGTTCTCCTTCTAAATAACAACAAATAAACTGTTTGACAATGTTTAGGATATTAGCTGCAGGTAGTGCCAGATGACTTTGTTAAGCATACACAAAATAAAGGTAAAAAGATCAATATTTATAAATATAAAAATTATATTTCCTTGATTGTTACTAGTTATTGAATTATGCTACCATACTAAATAACATTGATTATCTTTAGCTTGATACAATAAGTATACGAAAATAAGACTTTTTGCATTCCCAAAAAGATATTAGTAGAGACAAAACTAACATAGTACCCCATCACCTGGGGCCCTAGTCAGAAAGTCCTGGGATTCCCACACAGACGTGATGACGTGATGGACCTAGACCTCTAACAGATCCCTCTAGCCACTGTCACCTGTCATCTCCATGAGGAACAACATAATGGACCCGTTAGTGGGCTCCTATAGAACCTTGCCCTCAATGTGGATCAACAATGGTAGGGAATGTTCCATTCTCTGAAGGGAGGTTGGATACTCTACCTACCACCCAAGGAAGATGGGTCTTGAAATTAGTGCAGCCTGGAATGTTCCTAGCTGTGACCACAGAATGTGAGCTCAGAAACTACAGGGATGCAGAGGTTACGTCAGCTCCTGTGCTGACTAGGGGCCCTAGATCAAATTGATGGGGTTTGCAGTTTACAATATTTATCTACTTTCCCCATATTTGGGGAAAATATCTTCCCTGATCCAGCTTTCTAGTCCTTTTTCCAACTATGACACCATCTCCCCAGACAATAACTTGGTTCTACCTACTATATTAGATGTCAGGCTCAGGCAAAAACTAGCAAAGTCATGGGCCCTCTGGAATATACCTAAAATAGACCTACTAGCTTCTTCCAAAACAGAGACCCCGAAATCTTCATCTGCAATATTCTTGCCTTTAGGTTCATGATTAGCCAACAATTTGTTCTGCTTTACATTTTACCTCTTTTTTCAGCCACCAAGTTCCAGATGCTACCATGATGCCAACTTGACTTTCCTGGGCAGACAACCCCACCAATGTATCCTGGAGCCCCACCTCCCCAGAGCCCTGCCCCACTAGGGAAAGAGAAAGAAAGGCTGAGAGTACAGATCAAGCTGCCAATGGCCAGGTTCAGCAGGGAAGCAATTACAGAAGCCAGACCTTCCACCTTCTGCATCCCACAATAATCCTGGGTCCATACTCCCAGAGGGTTAAAGAATAGGAAAGCTGTAAAGGGAGGGAATTGAATATGGAGTTCTGGTGGTAGGAACTGTGTGGAAATGTACCCCTCTTATCCTATGGTCTTGTCAATATTTCCACTTTACAAATAAAAAATTTTAAAAACTGACATATAGTAGAGACATCTATTTTGCTTTATCTCCATTTAGCAATGCATTTTAGAGATCCATATTAACTGATCCTTCAAGTGGTCATGTTAAAAAGGAAGACTAACCATACACACACACACACACACACACACACACACATATACACACACAGAAACACAGACACACACGGCTCAGAATATAGGATGCAAGTGTCCAACAAAAGATCTGCAGATTAAGAAGCTGTGTTTGGTGTGCTGCACCAAAGGACTCTGGGGGTGGGGTGCTTTCAGGTCCTGCTGCATGATGGTGGGGGAGGACCTAGGCTAGGGGTGAGGGTTTTTTTATTTTTTCAGGACACAGAAATCTTACACATGTACCAACACTGTGTTTACTGTAAAACATTAATCCTGCCAATAGAAGTACTAGAAAAAAAAAAAAAGAAGTTGTGGTATAGAGGTGAATAGCTAGTTCACTGGGTAGGGCACATATCTCACTATGAAGATCACCCAGGTTCAAGACCTAGCACCACACTGGAGGTGCTATGGTGTTTCTGCCTGCCTCTGTCTCTCTGAATGAAAAAGTGTCCCTGAGCAAGGTAGATGCCAATAGAAATATTAGCAATATAGATTCCAATACAAAAACAGTTGTATTGTGTTTAAAGTATTTATTTACTTACTAATGAGAAAATAAGGAGGAGAAAGAAGAAAAGAAAGAGAGAGAACCAGAGTATTATGTGAAGCTGAGCTGGAAATGAGATTGTCAAGCCAAAGAAAGAGTTAACTAACCAAACTGCAGGAATGGGAGAGTCCCCAGATAACAGGAGACCTTGAGAAAGGTACTCCCACCCCCCAGTGGTGTATCTTATCCTGAAAGGACATGAAGCTTCTAAGTCCTGAGGCTAAACTTTCCCAGACAGCTAAGCAAGAAAATGTAACAGTAACCATAACAGTAACTAAGGCAACCAGAACCTGAACAATGGCTACAAATCCCACCCCTTAAACTTGCAGCCTCTGCTTCTAGGATGAAGCTTTCTGCTCTCAGCCGGCAGCCCCTATATAAGCTTTTACCATCCCTTTGTTCGTGGCCCAGAATTCTTTAAGAGCATGAGCTCTTTCTGCGGCCCATTAACATTAATAAGGTTCCTCCTGTTGACTCCATGGGCTGGCTCTGATTTTCAAACCTGCAGTAATACTGGGGACTGAAATCAGACATCATGACAGAAAACCCAATGCTTGATCCACTGTACCACCTCTTGTGGCACAGGCGAAAGTCACCACACACACACACACACACACACACACTGGAATACTACCCAGCTATTAAAATATTGTCCTTTGCTATACTATATTATGGACAGAAATGAAGTGTGTAATATGCTAAATGTAATAACTCAAAAGAAGGACCATTACAGCTGACTTCACCAATATATGGGGTATAAAAAACAAAGCAAGGGACACAAGCCCTTAGAGTGATTGTAGAAATGATGTCACCCAAGTGTGGGAGGTGATGGAGATGTAAGAGTAAAGGAAGGGTAAAGGAATTCAAACTGACTTTAGTAGGAGATGACTAGTACTTTGGTAGTGGGTGATGTGAGGTGACATACATATAGCCTTGTAAACCAATGTCACATCAATAAAAAGTACAAAAGAAAAAAACAATGAGATATTAAGTACCTCCTGACAAAAATAACACAGTAACAAAGGTAACATACAGAGTGGGAGAAAATATTTATATACCACTTATCTAATAAGAACTGTTTATTCTTATACTAGTTATGGGTGAAACACTTGTGCCTCAAGACTATAAGTTAGAAGAAAAAAGTACTGAAAATAACTAAAGCCACAATCTTTGTTAATGGGTAATGGAAACACATGTAAATTGTGGTACCAAACACATGAAAGGAGTCAGGGAGTTAGTTCAGTGTCAGAAGACAAGATAAGACTAGTATGTTTGAGGCTCCAGCAGACAGGTGAGTAACTTCAAAGAAAAGAGGAACTATCTGAAATAGCTGACAAAAGCCAGCCAATTGCATTATTCCATTTTAGGAGTAAATATAGTTGTAGTTAGTTTATACTAATGAGTTTCATACTTTTCTATCTCTGAATCCAGAACGTTTCTTCTTTTTCTCTTCTGGATAAGGTTCAACACAAGCATCTGCACCCTTTTGTTCAGGGTCACAAACTTTCCCTTCATCTTTATTTTTTCCTTCATCACCAAGTTCAGTCTTTAAGTTGTTTACAGATGGTGGAGATTCTGCATGGGCCCTGAATATGCAAAAAGAGAAAAAAATCTCTATCAATCAAGATGGTTCATCATATTAATAAAGATTTAACAATGGCATATTATTAAAATACCCATTGAAGGGAATCAGGCGGTAGTGCAGCGGGTTAAGCGCACGTGGCATAAAGCGCAAGGACTGGAATAAGGATCCCAGTTCAAGCCCCGGCTCCCCACCTGCAGGGGAGTCGCTTCACAAGTGGTGAAGCAAGTCTGTGGGTGTCTATCTTTCTCTCCCCCTCTCTGTCTTTCCCTCCTCTCTCCATTTCTCTCTGTCCTATCCAACAATGACGATATCAATAACAACAACAATAATAACTACAACAATAAAACAACAAGGGCAACAAAAGGGATTAAATAAATAAATATTTAAAAAATAAATAATAAAAAATAAATTAAATACCCATTGAGATTTCTAAAATCCAGTTTAAAAACTGCAGTATAACAGGCTAGCACAATACCAAGAGCAACCACACTGAAGTGGGGAAAAAAAAGAAGGTATTCCCTTTTATCCATATTGGCTTTTTCTCCAAGAGGGCACAGGTTAGTGCCAGGAGAGAATGCCCTGGCTAGGAACTTCTCCATCAGAGTGGAACACAAAGAATGGAATGGGTGTTCAGGACTTTAGCTATCCAGAAGGTTGCCTGAGGAACTCACTTCTGACTCCTTCACTTGGGAGCCCTGATGAGAGTGAGATAGTCTGCATTGCAGAGGGCCACTGAGAACAAAGAAGAGCAGGGGTGACTTTATGCCAGTGAGTATAATCAGGAGAGGAGTACAGCTAAAGGCTTCACTTGCAAAGTGAAAGAATTTTCATTGTGAATCTGGATTGCTCATTTTCCAGAGGGTTGTCAAAGAACTCGCTGGACTTGGGGCACTGATGAAGATCTGATCCACTTCAAATGCCTACTGCTTTCTGAGAAGAGAGCAAGTAGGATAGTTTGGGGCTACAGACGCAGAAATTTGTAGTGTCACAGATAGGCACCAGAGGGAGCAAAAGATCACAGGTTCCTAAGTGAGAAACCAGAAAGACTTTTTAATTGACAAATAGTCCATCTCCATGGAGAGTGATATCTTCCCCTACAAAAAAGAACTTGGTAAAGCCCCAATTTTTTATCTGGGCTGACTGATGAAAGTCTTCTCCTGTATGAAGCCAGTTCATAAAGACAAAGATAAGGACTGTCTATTCAAATAAGCAGTTTTCAAAATTAAGTTACAAGATACATGAAGAAATAGGGGGATATGACCTTCAAACAAAGGGGCAAAATTCATCTTCAAAAATTGATCCTAAAGAAAAAGAAGACATGGATGATCTAGAGAAGAATTTAAAATACCTTATAAAGATACTTTGTAAGTGGAAAACAAAAACAAAACAATACATGAAAACATGAATATCAACAAGAGAAAATATAAAAGAACCAAACAGAAATCATGGTGCTGACCTGAGAAAGTACTAACTGGGAAAAGAGAGAAGAAAAAAAGACTAGAGGAGTTCAAGGGTAGACTTGATCAAACAGAAAAAAGAATCTCCAAACTCTAAGATGGGTCATTTGATAGTATTTAGAAAAACAAAACAGAGAGAGAGAGAGAGAAGGAGGAAGAATAAAAATCAGCAGAACCTAAGAGAACAGGGTCACTGTCAAAAGAACCAATATATCCATTAAGCAAGTTACAACAGAAAGAAGAGAAAAGGGCAGGAAGCTTATTTAGAGAAATTATGGCCCAAAACTTCCAGATGTAGAGAAGGAAATGAATATTCAACCAAATAGACTTCAACTAGAAACCTGAAGAAATTCATTAATGTGTTCTAAGATAGATTATAATAAAACTCCCAGCCCCTCAAATCCATTTCCTTAATGTATCTCCCATTTGTTGCCTTAAAATGAGAACTGTATTCTTTGAAACATCCATATTTTAGAAATATACACTATTAATGCCAAACTATATTGGGAAGAAACTTGAATACAACACTAGACTAGAAACCAACCGCTTTCTGATAACAAAGAGAGCTGCAAGAATGAAAGAACATGCAGGGAAAAGGTGCTCAGCTAACACTCACCTCTTCCACAAGAGACCAGTACTTGCAGTGACCGCAGATGCCCCCAGAAAAGCCACCATCATCAGTCGCCGCCTAACCTGGGTGGGCTGTGCTCCTCCATGGTACCATCGAGAACGCACAGCCAGTTCTGCCAACACAGTCAGTGAGTTAAGACGGAACATCCTGTGGGTAAAAGAAGAATTTTACTCCTGTGGTCTGAGAGGTGGCACAGTGGATAAAGTGTTGGACTCTTAAGCATGAGGTCCTGAGCTCAATCCCCAGCAGCGCATGTCTGGTTTTTTCTCTCTCCCCTCCTACCCCTCTCATTAATAAATAAATAAAATATTTTTTTAAAAAGAATTTTACTCCTAATTAGTGTTTGTGGTAAGAGATGATGATAACAGTGATGGTGGTATAAGCATTAATCTCATGAAGGCACACTAAGTACATACTCAATGGAAGGACACTATTCTAAAAACTTTGTATGCATTATTCCATTTATTCTCCAGGAAAATGACAAGAGAAAAATACTATGTAAAAAATACACACACACACACACACACATATACACACACGAATGAAATGAGCATAAAAGGACCAATCATCTGATATGGCATGGGGGTGGGGGAGAGGTGGGACCTGAGCTGGATATTTTGGGTTGAACTCAACTCTAATAGTCAATATGCTAAAACTGAACCTGAAAACAAAATAAGTGTCCCAAGGATTCCTATAATCAACCTCTGCCAGCTGGCCTTGTCCTTTCAAAATAATGGAGAATAGGTGAAACCAGTTATAAACTATGTTCTAAGAAGAAGTTTGAGACTCCACAGTACCAGAGACCGGAGGATCTGGGGGCCGTTCAACATTCCCTGACTGCCCCAAATCCAACTTTGGGCTTTCGAACCTGCCCCTGAACCTGTACAAAAATTTAATACTCTGTAGAGTTAAGGAAGTTAATTTGAATTAATATACTCTGACCTCTGATGGCAAGTTTCAACAGTAACAAAACAATTTCTCTCCATGTAAAAGCTAGAGTGAGAGTTAGTTTTTCTATGGAGTAGGGCAGGAGGCACTTGTTCAGCTTCAAGTACAATCAGAAAACAAGAAACAGCATGATAATTTCAACAGGAAAAGTCTATCATAAAGCACCATTACTTATATAACTTATATAACAAGTACTGTGGGCAAAGAAACAACAGATATAAGGAGCAACCACTTCAGTTCCTGTGCAGAGTAACAATAATGGGATACATCCGTGAAAAAAAAAAAAAAAACACTTTCAGGAAGTTCCTGCTACATTCAGGTTTAGGGTTTTCTATGTACACTATCATATCATCTGCAAATAGTGACAGTTTAACTTCCAAACTGTACTTTTTTAATTCCTTGCTCCTTGGCAAGAACTTCAACGGTATATCGAATAGTAATGGTGATAGTGGGCAGCCCTGTCTAGTACCTGATCTAATGGGAAATGTTTCCAGTTTCTCACCATTGAGTTTGATGTTGGCTGCAGGTCTGCTATATATGTGGAAATTAACAGTTATTTCAATGTTATCTCAATCCCTGCGTTGAAGCATGGTGGCTGTTAAACCCTCCTGTGTTCTTTTTCTTCCGTATAGGATATGGGAGCCTGAGGACTTTTTACCTATAAGTAGGTTTTTATAGCTTAATCACTCACTCCTGACCAAGAGATAAAATAGGGCAGGGAAGAGATAGCAGAGTGGTTATGCAAAGAGACTCCCACACCCGCAGGTTCCAAAGCCCCAGGCCCAATTCAGCTGCTCAGACAGCAGCCAGAACCAAACTGGGCAGTAGTCCTTGGCCCTGTGAGTTTCTTTTAAAAAAAAAAAAAACTGTTTGTACTCCATGGGTTCTGAAGCAATTATTCAAAGTGTCTCTGAATTTAATAGGAGAACAGTGTGGAAAGGCTGCCACTATACAGCCCCACTTCTAGACCACCAGGAGTGTGTTTTCTGAGTTGCCTGATTAGGTGCTCTCCCTACTCCCTACCCCCATGTCGGCACAGGGCCTCCCAACTGCTGCTCCAGCCTTCAAGGGACCATGCTTCAACTCAGGGATTGAGATAACATTGAAATAACTGTTAATTTCCACATCTGTGGACTCTTTAAGCACCTTACTTAGAGAAAAGTCAATCCAGGCAAATGACACTAGTGGATTGAAAAGTACTAAGAGAGGGACCTCACAACATACCATATACCATTAAACCAAGAAGAAGCATTGGAGAAATGAACCAGGACAAAAGCCAGCTAATAGACCCCCAGAGGTAGAAGCCCATAAGAATGAGGACAACATTCAAACACTAACTGAGGCATTAGTCACAGGAGTATACAGCTAACTAGTAGTGGATCTAGAATCTAAGATGAAACTGATTCTAGATCCCGACTTTTAAAACCAGTACATATAGGGAAGTCGGGCTGTAGCGCCGCGGGTTAAGCGCAGGTGGCGCAAAGCACAAGGACCAGCATAAGGATCCCGGTTGGAACCCCGGCTCCCCACCTGCAGGGGAGTCGCTTCACAGGTGGTGAAGCAGGTCTGCGGGTGTCTATCTTTCTTTCCTCTCTGTCTTCCCCTCCTCTCTCCATTTCTCTCTGTCCTATCCAACAATGACGACAACAACAATAATAACTACAACAATAAAACAAGGGCAAAAAAGGGAATAAATAAATAAAATAAATATTAAAAAAAACAGTACATATGGTTGCTCCCCTACTTTGTAATATTGATATTGCTTTTGTGAAATTGAGTTTTAATAAAATCCTTCTTCCTACAAATTTACTGGAAATCTTTCTCACTACCAGATACTTTGGTGTAAGACCTGCAACTCCATCTGTCCCTTTATTCTTTGTTTTATATCAGAAACATCTGCACTGGTCTATATTATTCTTGGTGAGTATTCACTCTCTCACATCCTACCCCATAGGCAAATATTATTTTCCTGCTGTTCATTGATGGTATATATCATATGCCATATGGTTTGCTTTGACCAATGGAATGTGGGTCAGTTCTAAGAATTATTTTTAAGAAGTATTACTGTTTAGTTTTATTATGCTCCTTTACCCTTCCAAGAGATTGTCATAACAAATGTAGACATTGATACTTCAACATGGACTTCATAATAAACAGATCTCAATCTGGAATCAAGAACTGACCATCCCAGCTAAGCCAAACCAGAAACAGAGAGTAAGAAATAAATGTAATAAGATTTCAGAGTTACTTACTGCTACAGCAAAAGCTGATAATCCAGTATTTAGGAGAATTATAAGTTTTCATACAAGAAGGATTTATTAAGTTAATGCTATCCAGTCCTATGTTCAAAACTAAAAAGATTGTTTTAATACTCTAATGAGGCAAGATACACATGAAACTTTTAAGACATGATATATTTCTAAAATGAAATTTTTGTACTTAAATTTTCAAATTTAAGTTTTACAGTTGGAGAGGTATAGAATTATTAGGGAACAGCTGCCAGAGATTTAAGAAAAAAAGACCACTATGCAGCATGGTCAGTCAGCAATGGCTTTTGTTTAGTCTTGAGTCTCAGACTGGTAAAAAATTTTGATCAAGTGATAGAAATGTCCCTTAAGACTTAGGATCATTTCTGGAAACTTTATCCAAAAATTTAATTGAAAAATGACATTTTTCTTTTAGATGATGATTTTTTTAAATCTTTTTTTTATTGTTGTCGTAGTTATTATTGATGCCGTTGTTGTTGGATAGGACAGAGAGAAATGGAGAGAGGAGGGGAAGACAGAGAAGGGAGAGAAAGACACCTGCAGACCTGCTTCACCACCTGTGAAGCGATCCCCCTACAGGTGGGGAGCCAGGGGCTCAAACCAGGATCCTTACACCGGTCCTTGCGCCTGGCGCCATGTGCTTAACCTGCTGTGCTACCACCCAACTCCCTTAGACAATGATTTGAAAGTTCCACATTCTTTCATTCCATATGGAAGACTTACAGAAAATGTGGCATTTCCTTCTGGTTCCAAGACTTTTTATTTTAATCTTTATTTATTTATTGGATAGACCGTCAGAAATCTAGAGGGAAGGGGGAAGTAGAGATGAAGAGAGACAGAGAGATACCTACAGAACTGCTTTGCCACTTGCAAAGCTTTCTCCTTGCAGGTGGGGAGGAGGGGCTCGAACCTGGGTCCTTGTGCACTGTAACATGTGCACTCAACCAAGTGTGCCATCACTCAGCCCCAAGACTTTTTCAGTGGCAGTTCATTAAAACCACATCAACTGCCCATGTACCTGTGATTTTCTCAAAACATAATCCACTGCTTTCTAATCAAAATTATCTTGTGCTTTGTCGGAAAATTCCTATGGCAATTAACATGTATTTTATACATAAAATTGCCTCCTCCATTGAGTTCTTTAATGGCTTTAATGTCAAAAGAATTGCTTCTTCTGTATAAATATATAGTGCAGCAAAAGGCCAATAACAATGCAGATGCTGTATTACTTTCCCATAAAAATTCAGGGTACAAATTACTAAAAAGTACTGATCCTTAAAATGTAAGTCTGCTTCTTGGTCACTAATATATTACAAAAATGTCTTAAGAAAACCTTTCTCCTAGTCTCCATCACTCAACCTAGGTCCAATGTATACTTAGAACTAATTCCTGCCCCTGTGAACAAGGTGGGAAAATGATTAATTTTATTTTTATTTCCTCTGGCCTAAAGTTTTGCTACATAATTTTAAAAAATAATTTTACTGGGGAGGGGGGCTAATGGTTTATAGTACAGTAGCTGGCACATGGGTACAGTTTCCCATCTCCCTGTGATAGAGCAACACAATTACTATAGTAGTCATCATTCATCCTTAATCCCAAATTTCATCTCACTGCATTGCACTTGCTCTAGTAATATCCAGCACCAAGGAGATTACATTATATTTTCCTCCTACCAACTTGCAATTCCTACTCAACCTTATTGGCCCTACTTCTTACATCTCTGTAATACTCTCTTATCTCTGTTAAAAATTATATGGCAAAATGCAAGCTATTTCACTTGGGGGAATAATTAAGACTATATGCGATATGCAATAGTTAGTAGTTTTGAGGACCTATTTCTATAACCTACTAGAAACTTAAACCTTTAAAGATCATTGTTTTACTAAGAATCCATTTACATTTTATGCAATAATTCAAATATTACTGTCTATGTCATTTACCACCAGTTTAAATCTCACCTTCCCAAGTACACACCAGGAAATATATCTGTTCCTTTAATGCAGTTTTTACACACCAAGCAAACAAATTACAATCAAAAACTCTGAGAGCAGGATCTATCATAATTTAAGTCCTATCTTTATGGCAAATAAATAGTGTAACTAGAGGGCCTCTCTATGACCTTGCCCTCACTACAAAGTAGCAGTGGTAGGGGCTCCCCCACTCTCTGAAGAGAGGCTGGGTCATCCTACTCTGCCACTGGAGGAAGACTGGTCCTGAAATGAGTGCAGCCTAGAATGTTCCCAGCTGTGACTGTGAACTGCGAGCTCAGACTGACATGGGTTCAGAGGTTACACAGCCTCGTGTGCTGAAGAACATATATACAGGCCTTAGGTCAAATGGATGGGGTAAACAGTTAATTGTATTTACATATTTTCTTCAAGTTTGAGAGCTACTCTGCCCTAATGGAGCTTTCAAGCCCCATTCTCAACTCTGACACCGTCTTCCAAGACAATATATTTAGTTCACCTGCATGTTAGCTATCAACCTCAAGAAAAAATTACTAAAGCCATGGGCCCCTAGGAACATACTAACTTCCTAGCTCCTTTCCACCCTAAAATCCCTATTTTCATCTGTTCTGTTCCTATTTTTTGGCTCCTGTTTATTAAAGTTTGTCCTGCTTTCCATCCTGAACTCCCTGGACAGACAATCTCACCAATGTGTCCTGGAATCTCACCTCTGCAGAACTCTACCCCACTGGGGAAAGTAAGAAACAGTCTGGTGTACGGATGAAACTGCCAAAGCCTGTGTCCACTGGAGAAGCAACTATAGGAGCCAGAACTCCCACCTTGATCAAAGGGGTACAATTCCCACCACCAGACTTCTATATCCCCTCCATTAGAATCTTCCCTGTTCTTTATCCCTCTGGGACTATGGATCAAAATTCTTTATGGGGAGCAGAAGGTGGGAGGTCTGGCTCCTTTAACTGGTTCTCCACTGAACATGGGCATTGACAGGTCAATCCATACCTCATGCTTCTATCTTTCCCTAGTGGGGTAGGGCTCCGCTTCTTAAAGCTCAAATAAAACTCCATCTCACCTATGAAAGTTACATAAAATCATTACCACTCCTGATTTCTTCCTCTGAGTTTCTCCAGAATTAACATCCTGAGTTACCATTATGGAATCCTCCTGTTTATTACATAATTTTAATTCACACCTGTCAGCTTGCAACGTAGGTTGCAAATCTAAAGATATGTATAGTTTTTCAGCTTCCTTGGTGCCAATTAATGAAGTTATTCTTAGCAGTAACAACAAGTATCACTGTTCAATTATACCATCATTGATACAGAAATTTTAGGTTCTCTTTCTATGTAGCCAGTAAATATCTATCAAAACAAACCAGTTATGTAGCCAGTAAATACCTATCAAAACAAACCAGCTATGTAGCCATTAAATATCGTCTCTGAGACTATATGTAGGGCACAGGTGGTACTTCTCCCCCACCCCCAATTTTAGGAGTTCTTTAAAAAATGTAATGTGTTTTTAAGAGCCATTTGGAGAAAGTAAGCTACCCTAAATTATTACTAATGAGATAACATCCTGCATTAGTTTAACCAAGTTAAGCAAACTTCAAATAAGAGAAAAAGTGTCCAGTTGCTATTGTTTTAGTCAAGTCATTCAACAGCAATTTAATGAGCAAAGTTTTGTGAGGGTCCTGTAAAAGGCACAGGGACGAGCAAGACTGAGTTCTGTGCACAAAAACCTTAACATTTATAGTGGAAATAACTCCTCAAGTAACCATAAAGGAAGGCAAGAAAAAAGGTCAGAACCACAAACAGCTATTTACAGTTCAAAGAAGATAAAAATTACATTAATTTGGGAAGCAGAAAGACTCATGAAAGGCTCCAAGGTTTACATAATGGTAAAGAAAAGATAAGCATTCTCTACAAAAGAGTTTAACTGAATACATTATCTTACAAGTCTTTATTTATTTTTAAACCTTTAAAAATTATTTATTTATTCCCTTTTGTTGCCCTTATTGTTTTATCATTGTAGTTATTATTGTTGTTGTTATTGATGTTGCTGTTGTTGGACAGGGCAGAGAGAAACAGAGAGAAGAGGGGAAGACAGAGAGAGAGAGAAAGACAGACACCTGCAGACCTGCTTCACCGCTTGTGGAGAGCCATGGGCTTGAACCGGGATCTTTACACTGGTCCCTGCACTTTGCGCCACTTGTGCTTAATCCACTGTGCTACCACCCGACTCCCCAAGTCTTTATAAATTGCTTTATCATTTTATCTGAGGCATGAGATACGCTACTGGAAGTAGTTAGCCCCTAACTATGGTACTACTAAAAAGGCAATAATGTATTCTACTCTAATTATGCCAAATAACTTTTCAAACATCTCCATACATTTTTTCAGGTGAAACAAATCACACAGAAAGTTCTACACCAAAATCAGTATGACTGCCAAAATACAGATCAGATTAGCATTCGTGTCTAGGAAAAATGTCATTTCACAGCACTTAGTGACATTGCTGACAGAATAAGTGAGAAGAGCTCACACTAACTAACTCTGTTCTGAGAAGTATTTTCTAACAGCAGAGAGCTATTTTAATGATTTGAGTAAGAATGTAAAGCTTATTTAAGTCATACAAGTTTCTAACAGTAAAAAAAATCATAACTGTAAGGATAAGAATTATTGCATAGAATTTAGGCTTAATATAGGACTCTTGTATATATTCTTGCTGAAGAAAGATGAAAAGCAGGTAAGTTCCTATAATGCTTATTAGCCTTCTGTGAAATACTCCTTCATCTAGCAAACATCTCCATAGCTCACTTCAAAACACACACACACACACACACACACACACACACACACACACACGACACAGCACCCCCAGTCTTTATTGCAACAGCAAACTGAAATATATCTGGTGATAGAGAAAGAAGAATGAAAATCATTAAGCTAGAAAACAAGGTGTGAAAATAGAAACAATATACCAAAACAAAACAAAAGCTACCCCCAAAGTTACAAAAGCCACCATACCAATATAAATTTCTAATATCTTTTTTTTTTTTTTTTGCCTCCAGGGTTATCGCTGAGGCTTGGTGCCAGCACTATGAATCCACTGCTCCTAGAGGACATTTTCCCCCATTTTATTAGATAGGACAGAGAAATTGGGAGGGAAAGGAAAGACAGAAAGACAGACACCTGTTTCACAGCTTGTGAAACGACCCCCCCCCCCCCCACAGGTGGGGTATCTAAAAACTACCATACATTTCAATTTTGAGTGCATCTAAACCTCAAACTGTACTACATTGTTGCAATGCCAGCAGTCACAAAATCTTAGCATATACCATGAAATTTAATTTAAAGTGCTTTTACATGGAGCAAAACCAAAAAGAATTAAGATCTTAGGTTCGCTGCAAAGCTGAGGCCCCCAAAAATAGGAGTGGGAAGAAGATGGTGAAGGTAAAGGGTGGGAGTACGCACAATTTGGGAGTGGGCAGGGGTGTGGTTGAATGAAGTTGGAAGATGTATATCATACCTCTAGACCATATATCCTTGTAAACTAACATTGCCTCAATAAAAATTTAAAACTTGGAGAAAAAAATTAAAAGGTGATTTTGATAAAATATTCTTATTTATGTAGGGTCAATCCAATTAGGTATTTTAACCTAATTGGATTGACCCTGTTTGCTTGAGATTTTCTAAAGCTTAAACAGAAAAGGCAATAAAGGCCATACTAAAACCAAAAAAAAGGGGTTTGGGGGGAGGGACCATGTGACCAAAGAGGTGGCTCAGCAGGTATAGAGCACAGGCCTTACAAGTGTGAGGCCCCTAGTCAGGGAGTCCTGAGATTCCCAAACAGACCTCGAATAGATCCCTCTCTCCATTATCACTGTTGTTCCATCAGGAACAACACAGTGACCCCTTTGTGGGCCCCCATACGACCTTGCCCACAACGTGGAGCAACAACGGTAGAGGAAGGCTGGACAACATACTCTGTCTTCTACCTGAGGAAAACAGGTCCTGAAACTGGGGCAGCTTGGAAAGTTCCTACTCATGACCACAGAATGTGAGCTCAGATAACAGGAATGCAGAGGTTACATAGGCTTCTAAGCTGAATACAGGCCCCAGATCAAATTGATGGGGTTTACAGTCAACAATATTTATAACACCTTTCCCATATTTGGGAGCTACTCTCTTCCCTGATCCAGCTTTCTAGCCCTTTTTCCATCCATGATATCATCTTCCTCAGACAATAACTTGGGTCCACCTGAATATCAGATGTCAGGCTCAGGGAAGAAAAAATAATATAGTCATGGGCTCTTTGGAATATAACTAAAATAGGCTTACTAACTATCTACACAATGGAAACCCCTAAATCTTCATCTGCAATATTCCAGCCTTTAGGTTCATAATTAGTCAACATTTATTTGGCTTTCTATCTTAACTCTTTTTCCAGCCACCATGTTCCAAATGCTACCATGATGACAACCAGACTTCCTTAGAAGACAGCCTCACCAATATGTCCTGGAGCCCTGCTTCCCCAGAGCCCCGCCCTACTAGGGAAACAGAGAGACAGGCTGGGAGTATGGATTGACCTGTCAATGCCCATGTTCAGCAGAGAAGCAATTACAGAAGCCAGACCTCCCACTTTCTGACCACATAATGACCCAGGGTCCATACTCCCAGAGGGATAAAGAATAGGGAAGCTATCAGGGGAGGAGATGAGATGTGGAGTTCTGGTGGTGGGAATTGTGTGGAGTTGTACCCCTCTTATCCTATGGTTGTTGTCAGTGTTTCCTTTTTGTAAATAAAAATTAAAAAAAAAAAAGGCTTAGGCCCCAGATTCATCCTCAGAACCACATATCCAGATAATTCTCTTTATCCCTCCACCTCCCTCATTAGATAAATGAGGGAGAGAAGAGAAAATCAGTAAGCCTAAGTAGTAAATTAAAACACAAGACACACAGGGAGAGAGATCATCAGGAAGGCACATGTTTTGCCCATGCTGGAACCCTAGCACCATATATAAGTACCAAGGCATCAGAGAAACGCTGCCATGCTGTCTTCCCCTGCTCTCTGCCTCTCTATCTGAATAGGGGAAAGTTGGTTGGAGAGCAGTGAAACTGCACATGCGCAAAGCCCAGGCTCCACCAAAAAAAAAACTATTTAAATATTGTGCTTTTTAAAAATAAAATAAACAGGGAGTCGGGCTGTAGTGCAGCGGGTTAAGCGCAGGTGGCGCAAAGCACAAGGACCGGCATAAGGATCCTGGTTCGAACCCCGGCTCCCCACCTGCAGGGGAGTCGCTTCACAGGTGGTGAAAGCAGGTCTGCAGGTGTCTATCTTTCTCTCCTCCTCTCAGTCTTCCCCTCCTCTCTCCATTTCTCTCTGTCCTATCCAACAATGACAACAACAATAATAACTACAACAATAAAACAACAAGGGCAACAAAGGGAATAAATAAATAAAATAAATATTTAAAAAAAATAAAAATAAATAAAATAAACAGAATACTATTTAACTCAATTAAGAAAAAAAAGACTCCCCCACACCTATAGACATCTAATCTTTGACAAAGGTGCCCAGACTATTAAATGGGGAAAGCAGAGTCTCTTCAACAGATGGTGTTGGAAAAAATGGGTTGAAACATGCAGAAGAATGAAACTGAACCACTATATTTCACTAAACACAAAAGTAAATTCCAAGTGGATCAAGGACTTGGATGTTAGACCACAAACTATCAGATACTTAGAGGAAAATATTGGCAGAACTCTTTTCCCCATAAATTTTAAAGACATCTTCAATGAAACAAATCCAATTACAAATAAAACTAAGGCAAGCATAAACCTATGGGCTACATCAAATTAAAAAGCTTCTTCACAGCAAAAGAAACCACTAGCCAAACCAAGAGACCCCTCACAGAATGGGAGAAGATCTTTACATGCCATATATCAGACAAGAGGCTAATAACCAGAATATATAAAGAACTTGGCAAACTCAACAAGAAAACAAATAACCCCATCTAAAAATGGGGAGAGGTCATGGACAGACTATTCACCACACAAGAGATCCAAAAGTCCGAGAAACACATGGAATAATGCTCCAAGTCTTTGATTATCAGAGAAATGCAGATACCACTTCACTCCTGTGAGAATGTCATACATCAGAAAAGGTAACAGCAGCAAATGCTGGAGAGGGTGTGGGGTCAAAGGAACCCTCCTGCACTGCTGGTGGGAATGTCAATTGGTCCAACCTCTGTGGAGAACAGTCTGGAGAACTCTCAGAAGGTTAGAAATGTTGTACCTACCCTATGATCCTGCAATTCCTCTCCTAGGGATATATCCTAAGGAACCCAAAATATCCATCCAAAAAGATTTGTGTACACATATGTTCTTGGCAGCACAATTTGTAATAGCCAAACCCTGGAAGCAACCCAGGTGTCCAACAACAGATGAGTGGCTGAGCAAGTTGTGGTCTGTATACACAATGGAATACTACTCAGCTGTAAAAAATGGTGACTTCACCGTTTTCAGCTGATCTTGGATGGACCTTGAAAAATTCATGTTAAGTGAAATAAGTCAGAAACAGAAGGATGAATATGGGATGATCTCACTCTCAGGCAGAAGTTGAAAAACAAGATCAGAAAAGAAAACACAAGTAGAACCTGAACTGGAATTGGAGTATTGTACCAAAGTAAAAGACTCTGACTCTGGGGTGGGTGGGTGGGGAGAATATAGATCCAAGAAGGATGACAGAGGACCTAGTGGGGGTTGTACTGTTATATGGAAAACTGGGAAATGTTATGCATGTACAAACTATTGTAATTACTGTTGAATGTAAAACATTAATTCCCCAATAAAGAAATAAAAAAAAAGAAAAAAGACTGTTGTAACACAAACAGGAGAATATCCCAAAGGAATTTTAAATATTTCTATTTTACAGATGTCTATGTAAGTAAATTTGAAAGTGTAGGTACAGCAAAAATTACCTGAAGGAAACAAAGGTGTACACAACATACCTCGTCATAGTTAGAAAAAACTTAAAATGAGCAAGTTTTAAAACAGAAAAATCACTACAGAACTAACCCCATTTATAAAAGCAAATGGACTTCATGGCTTCACAGAGCAAAAAAAAATTTTTTTATATAAAAAGGAAACACTGACAAAACCATAGGATAAGATGGGTACAATTCCCACCACCAGAACTCCATATCCCATCCCCTCCCCTGATAGCTTTCCTATTCTTTAAACCTCTGGGAGTATGGACTCAGGGTCATTGTGGGATGCAGAAGGTGGAAGGTCTGGCTTCTGTAATTGCTTCCCCGCTGAACATGGGCGTTGACTGGTCGGTCCATACTCTCACACGGCAATTCTAACATATCTTCAAAGATGAAATATTCCCCAAAAGTATCCATAATGACACAGAATTTCTCAAATACTTTTTTTTTCCTCCAGGGTTACTGCTGGGGCTCCGTGCCTGCACTACGAACCCACTCCTCCTGGTGGCTATTCTGTCCCTTTTGTTGCCCTTGTTTATCATTGTTGTTGTTGTTATTGTTATTACTGTCATTGTTGTTGGATAGGACAGAGAGAGGAAGGAAAGATAGAGAGGAGGAGAGTAAGACAGATACCTGCAGACCTGCTTCACCACTTGTGAAGTCACCCCTCTGTAGGTGGAGAGCCCAGGGCTTGAACCGGGATCCTTACACTGGTCCTTGTGCTTTGTGTGCACTTAATCTGTTGTGCTACCACCCCCCACCAAATACTTCTATGAAGCATAACATTAATAGATAACCCTGACAGTATATACAAAAACAAACTACATAGCAAAGTCACTTTGAAATAGTGATATGAAAAAATGAAACTACAGATCAGTAAATAGAATGGAATATGAAGTTTTTAAATTAAAACAAAATGAGAAACTATCAGATACTTAGAGGAAAATATTGGCAGAACTCTTTTCCGCATAAATTTTAAAGACATCTTCAATGAAATGAATCCAATTACAAAGAAGACTAAGGCAAGAATAAACCAATGGGACTACATCAAATTAAAAAGCTTCTGCACAGCAGAAAAAAAAAAGAAAAAAATCAATACCCAAACAAAGAGACCTCCCACAGAATGGGAAAAGACCTTTGCATGCTATACATCAGACAAGAGTTTAATAACCAAAATATGTAAAGGGCTTGCCAAACTCAACAACAAGAAAACAAATGACCCCATCCAAAAATGGGGAGAGGAGAGAACATGGACAGAATATTCACCACAGAAGAGATCCAAAAGGCCGACAATCATATGCTTCAAGTCATTGAGTGTCTGAGAAGTGCAAATGAAGACAACAGTGAGATACCACGTCACCCCTGTGAGAATGTCATACATCAGAAAAGATAGCAGCAATAAATTCTGGAGTGGTTGTGGGGACACAGGAACCCTCCTGCACTGTTGGTGGGAATGTCAATTGGTGTAATCCCTGTGGAGAGCACTCTGGAGAACTCTCAAAAGGATAGAAATATCTCTTGAGGATATATCCTAAGGAACCCAATACACCCATGCAAAAAAGCATTTGTGTATACCTATGTTCATAGCAGCACAATTTGTAATAGCCAAAACCTGGAAGCAACCCAGGTGTCCAACAACAGATAAGTGGCTGAGCAAGCTGTGGTCTATATATAGAATGGAATATTACTCAGCACTAAAAACAGTGAATTCACCATTTTCAGCCCATCTTGGATGGAGCTTGAAGAAGTCATGTTAAGTGAAATAAGTCAGAAACAGAAGGATGAATATGGGATGATCTCACTCACATGCAGAAATTGAAAAACAAGATCAGAAGAGAAAACACTCAGCAGAATTTGGACTGGAGTTGGTGTATAAAGTCAGGTACTGGAATATGATGGTAGAGGACGTAGTAGGGGTTGTACTGTTATGCGGAAAAGTGAGAAATGTTATGCATATACAAACTATTGTATTTATTCTCAACTATAAAACATTAATCCCCAATAAAGAAATAAAAAATGGAATGCATCCAAAATGCATGGTTTATTTAAAACTATGTACACTATAATAACATGCACCATCATAACAGATGTAAGGGGGGGGAACCATATGGTCATTTCCACAGATGATAAAAATTTCAATACCCATTCATTCAGTCACTGGTGCAAAAATAATTGAATAGCAAGTGCAAAAAACATGAATCATGACTGCATGCCATATAACTACTTGAAATGAATCACAGACTCAAACTATAAGACTTACATACTGGAAAAGGAAAATATTTGTGACTCACTTTCTGTTTTAGTTTCTTTTTTTCCCTTCATCTTCGTCTTCTTTCTTTGTGATGCCAGAGACTAAACTAAGAGTCTTATATATGGAAGCATACTTTCTACCACAGATCTACATCCTACAACCTGTTTGTGACTCACTTTTGACAAATATTTTTAATATAACAGAAGAACAAGTGAGGAAAATGAATTAGATGGAAAAGATAAATTAGATTACACATCAGAACAAAAATCTCCGGCTCTTAAAAAGACTGTCCTGAGGGGGCTGGGTGGTGCACACGTGCGCCTGATTGAGCACACACATTACAATGCACAAGGACCGGGTTTGAGACCATAGTCCCTACCTGCAGAGGGAAAGGTTTGCAGGTGGTGAAGCAGTGCTGCAGGCTTCTCTCTCTCTCTCTCTCTCTCTCACACACACACACACACTCTCTCTCTCTCTCTCTCACACACACACACACACACACACACTCTCTCTCTCTCTCTCTCTCTCACTCTCTATCCCTCTCAAATTTTGGCTGTCTCTATCTAATAAATAAATACAGGAATTTTTTTTTTAAAGATTCATGAAACAAAAAGGTAGACCATAGACTGGGAGAAAATATGTGAAAAAACATCAGCAATAAAAGATTTCTGGCAAGGGGCTGGGTGGTGGTGCACCTGGTTGAGCACACATTATAATGCGCAAGGACTCAGGTTCAAACCCCCAGTCTCCACCTGCAGGGGAAAAGCTTCACAAGTGGTGAAGCAGGGCTGCAGGTGTCTCTCTGTCTCTCACACTCTCTATCTCCCCCTTCCCTCTTGATTTCTGACTGTCCCTATCCAATAAATAAACATAATTAAAAATTAAAAAAAAAAGATTTCTGGCAGAATATACAATGAACTTTCACAGCTCAGACAATATCCATTTTTTTTAATGTTCCAAAGGTTTATCACAGACACTCAGCCATAAAAGACAAACGGATGACAAATGAATACAGGAAGAAGGCTCAACATCAGTGAGATACAAATGAAAACCAAAGTGGGATATCAACACACAATCAAATGAATGGCAAGCATTTTAAAGCCTGAAGATACCAAATGTTGGAGAGGACATGGAGCAACTCAACAGATGTTTCTCATCATGCTAAATGGAGTTAGTAAGCACATGATCCAGTCATCCTACTCAAGTTTATTAGCAAGATGAATGCTTTACTTTTTTAAAGATTTTTTAATATTTATTTATTTCCTTTTGGTGCCCTTGTTGTAGTTATTATTGTTGTTATTAATGTTGTTGTTGTTGGATAGGTCAGAGAGAAATGGAGAGAGGAGGGGAACACAGAGAGGGGGAGAGAAAGATAGATACCTGCAGACCTGCTTCACCGCTTGTGAAGTGACTCCCCTGCAGGTGGGGAGCTGGGGGCTCAAACCGGGATCCTTAAGACAATCCTTGTACTTTGCACCATGTGTGCCTAAGCCACTGTGCTACCGCCCGACTCCCGATGAATGCTTTATTATTCCACAAAAGCCAGTAAGCAAGTGTTTATACTGGTTTTATTTATAGTAACCCCAAACTGGAAGTACCCTAAAGATTCATCAACACAATAGATAAAATCAAATACAATCTCACAATTAAAAGAAATAAAATATGATGCATGTGAAACCTGAAAATATTTCAAAGTTACTATGTTAGGCAAAGAGACAACATACATACGTGAGACAAGGAGGAGGCTCAATGGTGGAGCACTGGCCTTGCACAAAGGAGGCTCCGGGGTTTGATCCCAGACACCACAAGAGAGCAAGAAGGAAAGTACCATGGATGGTGGAGTGGTACTTGGATTCCTCCCCGCCCCAACCCCAGCTCTCATTCCTATCCAACAACAATGATGATGACATCAACAACAACAACTACAACAATAAAAAAGGGCAACAAAAGAGAAAATAAATAATAATAATTAAAAAATTTAATAAAAAAATCTTCGGAAATGCCCCTATAAATTTAGTGACAGAAAGCAAAGCAGTGGCATATTGCAGGTAGAGACAAAAGAATGGATTACAAGGAAACCTCTTCTGCCAGGATAGCCTGAGGGTGCTTTTTCCCAGGCATGTGCTCTCTGGGTTGGAGAGAACTCTTCTGGAGCCAACCTAGGCTGCTGCCTACTCAGTGATGCGGGAGAGGAACCAGGAACTCTCCTGGCTGAGCTGGAATGCAATGCCATGCTGGCTTTATCCATCTGCATTTATACTCTCCAAGAAGGAAGTGGTAGGGTGTAAAAACAGGGTGTGACTAGGAGAGGGGGCGGAGTGAAAAGAGAGTGCGAAACAGTGGGATTAAACCAGTGCCCTGCAGGCAAAACCGGTCCCAGGTAAAACAGTGATTATGTAAATAGACCACAGCATTAAGCAGGGGGGAGCTGGTGTACTGCCCAACACTTTTTGGTGAAAAGATCATGATCTTGGCCATAAAGATTTTTTTCACATACACATATGTGAAAACTCATTAAAAATTCACTTCAACAATTTCACTTTATTGTGTGGCAATATAAGAAAATTTAGTCCTCTGATGTTTCATCCAATGCCCTTTTAGTTATAACACTGGAAAACAAAATCCTGGCTGATGACACCTTTTTCCAGTCTAGTGCAACTTCACTCTTGCTATGGATTGCCATCCTCCAATGTGTTCATTTGGTGGCCATGCAGAGGAGGACCTAGAGGGGGCTGAATTGTTATGTGGAAAACTGGGAAATGTTACACATGTAGAAACGAGTATATTTTACTCTTGACTGTAAACCATTAATTCCCCCTAATAAAAAAAAAAGTTCAGCCACCTATAGAGGTGCCTCAAAATATTAAACACACAATTACCACACAATCCAGTCACTGCATTTTGGGGAATGCTCACTGGCAGCATTAGTCACAAGACTCAAAATATGGAGGCAACCCAAGTGTCCATCAATTATTAATAGAGAAAAAAAAATGTAATGTACATACATATATACAGAATAGTGTTCAGCCATAAAAAGGAACATTCTGAAAATATTACAAATGCTAAGTGAAATAAATTAATCACAAAAGATACTGCATGCTAACTACATCTTTTTATACTCCTTAATGAGAGAGAAGGGGAAGATAGGGAAAGAGAAAAAAGACATCCATAGCACTTCTTCACTGTTGTTTTCAACGGGTTATGTTGTTTTCGCCAGGCTGGCTTCACGGGCGGGTAACAGACAACCCAGGACTCATGGCTGGGTTGTAGGCAGTATCTCTTTATTCATGCAGGACGCAGCACAATCTAAGACGAGCTAAGTTAAACTCAAAGTACAGTACAGTACTCTAAAACTCACAATGCTGTCTTTATATATACTTCCCAAGTAGGGTGGAAACAGGATGTGACATAGAGAGGGTGGAGAGAAAAGTGACTGGTGAAAATCAGGGTGTGATAAAGAAGGGATCAGGGTGTGACAAGGAGGGGGGGTGGAGCAAAAACATATCATGAAACAGTGGGGATTGAACCAATGCCCTGGAGGGAGGTGTTTGTTAACAGCGGTTATGTAAATAGAATGAAGTGGTTATGTAAATAGAATAGTGTTAAGCAGGGGGGATTTAAACCAAATAAAACAGAAGGGGTCTCATGCATACCAACACTTCACCACTTTTTTTTTTTGCCTCCAGGGTTGTAGCTGGGGCTCAGTGCCTGCACTATGAATCCACTGCTCCTGGAGGCTATTTTTCCCCTTTTGTTGCCCTTGTTGTTCATCATTGTTGTTATTGCTGTTGTTGGATAGGACAGAGAGAAATGGAGAGAGGAGGGGAAGACAGAGAGAGGGAGAGAAAGATAGACACCTGCAGACCTGCTTTCGCTACTTGTGAAGCAACCCCTATGCAGGTGGGGAACCGGGGCCTCGAACCAGGATCCCTACGGCAGTCCTTGCGCTTCGCGCCATGTGCGCTTAACCCACTATGCTAACGCCAGGCCCCATTTCACTAGCTTTGAAGCTTCCCCCCTGTAGATGGGAATCCAGGACTTGAACCCAGGCCCATGTTCATGGCAACATGTGTGCTCAACAGAGTATGCCACCACCTGGCCTCTAACCATGTATTTAAAGCTGTTTGTTTTACCAGAATACTGCTCAGCTCTGGCTTATGGTGGCTCAGGGGACTGAACCTCAAACTACAGAGCCTCAGATATAAGTCTGTTTTTATAACCACTATGCTATCTTTCCCAAGCTGAAGTTGTTTATTTTTATACTCTATATGTTTTGTAGTGTCTGAAATTACAGTGATACTTAAGAGCAATATTATGAGATTGTCAGAATAAAGTTTATTGTCTGTATTCTTACTGAGGTCAGAAAGGTTTTTGTATTTTGGTTTGGTTTCTTGTCCCTGTGAGAATAAATAAAATAAGTAGAAACTGAAATTAACAAAACATCAAGCCCGCAGCCCTCAGATGCTGGAGGGAAATTTACAAGCAGTGAAGCAGTTCTGTAGGGGTTTCTCTCTCTTCTCTCTCCCTCTCTCTCTCTCTCTCTCTCTCTCTCTCTCTCTATATATATATATATATATATATATATATATACCCCCTTCTCAATTTCTGTGTCTATGGGGGGAAAAAAAGGCCACCAGGAGCAGTGGAATGAGTCATCATGCAGGCACTGAGTGCCTATTATAATATTAATGGAAAAAAAATAAAGACACAGTATGATTTTACTTAGTATGTAAAAATAATAGACATACAATAAAATTGTAATTGTGAGGGGCTTGAGGGTTAATTTTTTTTTTAATTACTGCAGAGTTTCTCTCTTGAAGGATGAAAATAGTTCCAGAGATAGTCAAAAGTGATGGGTGGTTTCACAAACATCTGAATGCACTTAATAAACTGTCCAATAAAGAATGGTTAGGATGGTGAATTTTATTTACTTACACCATAATAGAAAGGGTGAGGGAGATTTTGATCCATCCTGTAACATGGATGAATCTCAAAGATTTTGTGGTAAGTAAAATAAGTCAGCCACCAAAAGACAAGTACCTTATCATTCCACTTTCATGAGTTACAACTTACACAGGTTATTTGCAGCAGTGAAATTCATAGAAACAGAGTTGAGAGGTGATGCCTAGGACCAGATGGAGGCAGGAATAGATAATCCTTGTGAAGTATTTTTTGTTTGGGGAAAAGTAAGTGCTTTTGGATGGTTGTACAACAATGCAAACGTGCTTAATGATTTCCAAATAACTATATACTTAAAAAGATTCAAAAGTGGGGCCAGGTGGTGGCACACCTGGTTGAGTGCATGTATTACAATGCACAAGGACCCAGGTTCGAGCCCCCCCCCACCTGCAGGGGGAAAGCTTTGCAAGTGGTGAAGCAGTGCTACAGGTGTCTCTGTCCCTTCCCCTCTCTATCACTCTCTTAATTTCTAGCTGTCTCTATCCAATAAATAAAGATGATAAAAAAAAAAGATTCAAAAGTGTAAGCTTTTAATTGTGGTAAGATATATATACAATTTACCAGTTTCACCATCTTTAAACATATAATCAGCTGAATTAATCAGACCAATCTTGAATTTTTTTTAAAGGCACCTGTAGGGCAGCATTTCCCACACTCCAGATTTATTTAATTGCTTCCTTGCAGAATGGTTTAAATTGTTTCCCTAGTCCCTTGTGTTTACTGAGTGGCACATCTAAAAGCTCGATGAGAAACAAATCAAGCACTTTTAGCAAAAATTCTTCACAGATTATTCTGAATTCTTCATGAGCATGACTTAGGTTTTCTTCTCCAAGAAAAAAAATTCCTTGGGGGTCGGGCGGTGGTGCAGTGGGTTAAGAGCATATGGCGCAAAGCGCAGGGACAGGCGTAAGGATCCCAGTTAGGGCCCCTGGCTCCCCACCTGCAGGGAAGTCGCTTCACAGGCGGTGAAGCAGGTCTGCAGGTGTGTCTTTCTCTCCCCCTCTCTGTCTTCCCCTCCTCTCTCCATTTCTCTGTCCTATCCAACAACGAACAGCATCAACAATGGCAATAATAATAACCACAATGAGGCTACAACAACAAGGGCAACAAAAGGGGGAAAAAAATGGCCTCCAGGAGCGGTGGATTCATGGTGCAGGCACGGAGCCCAGCAATAATCCTGGAGGGGGAAAAAAAAAAAAAAGAAAAAAAATTCCATCAAGTATATTTTTCAACTCAGACTGTAGTTTCCACCACTGGAAGTTAAATTTGGTTGATGTGTCTTCAGTGTTTCCAATTAACATGATCAGTCTTTCTTCAAATATCTTGGGCATACAGAATACAGTTATAAAACCTTGTGACATCTCTTTTTAGCAGTTTTATCACTGGTAGCACTTCTATTTCAGTTTGGTTTACATCTGTCATCATTATGGGCCATACTTCCCAGCTACTTTGCATTTCTAGTAATTGCTGATGAGATACCACACACTGTCAACTTTACCTTCTTCCTTCTGCATTTCTGTAGCTATTCCTGAACTTGGTTCTTGGGCATGATTAAAATTCTTGGAAAGAGCTTGACCTTTTCTGATCTTGCTTCTAATAACTTTTGGCTAGGTTTGGTTTGGGGAAATACTGCCAGCAATAGCGCAATAGATTTTCATGCCTTTCACAAAATACCTGAAGTCCCAGGTTCAATCCCAGCAACACAATAAGCCAGAGCTGAGAAGCGCTCAGGTAGAGGGCCAGGCGGTGGTACAATGGGTTTTAAGCACACACAGTACTGTGTGCCAGTACCCGTGTTCGAGCCCCCGCTTCCCACCAGAAGAGTGAATTTATATCACCAAGCCTCCGTGACTTGAGGGACACCCACAAAATAAAAAGTGCTCAGGTAAAAAAATAAACAAGACAAACAAACAAAACTGAGTCAGAATGGTTCTCACATGAAAGTTAATTTAACCCACTGTGATGCAAAACTATCCTGCATATTCTACATGAGCTTAGTTCATACTCCTGAAAAACATAATCCTGAACACTGTAAACTCAAGTTCTAAAAGATCAAAATCCCTAACATCTAAAATCACAAAAATCATAATCTTGAAGATTAAGATAATAAAAATAAAAATTTGTGAAAAAATAATTGAACTATATTTAAAAGACATTTATTTACATTTTACAACAAAGATTTGAGAAACAAAAATACCACAGAATATGTCAAAATTCACTTTACACGGGGCCAGGTGGTGGTGCACTTGGTTGAGTACACGTTACAATATGTAAGCACCCAGGTTCAAGCTCCCTGTCCCCATCTGCAGGGGGGAAGCTTCATGAGTGGTGAAGCAGGGCTGCAGGTGTCTCTCCATCTCTCTCCCTCTCTATTCCCCCTTCCTGTCAATTGAAGCTTCTTCTTCTAGCGTTTGCCCTTCTTCTGTAGCCAGTCAACAGTGTCAGGTTGAGCCTGATGCTGAGGAATTATTCTGATGCAGTCTCTGCCCCCAGGTTTTACCACACCCAGCGAAATCCTAGCAGTGCCCCTTTCCCAGCGAAATCCTAGCAGTGCCCCTTTCAACCAATCTGTCCCCACACGTCACCCCTGGTTGTTGCCCAATAAAAGCTCTCCCACTCCCCACCCCTTGCTCTCTGGGCTCTCTCTCTCTCCTCCCCCTCCTCTCTCTCTCTCTCTCGCTCTTTGCCAGGGGTGGTGAGGTAGTGGGGACGCCATTTTCGGCTGACTCCACGTGGCCTGAGCCCCCCCTCCTGATCCAATAATAAAGATTTGTGTACCCCACTTGCTCAGGACCTCCTCTCTCTCTCTCCTCAGCAGCGCAGCCCGACAGTCAATACCTGGTTGTCTTTATCTACTAAATAAATAAAGATAACAAAAAATTTTAAAAACAAAATTAAAAAATCACTTTACACAACAAAAAATGTCTATAAGGAGATTTTCTTTTTTTTTGTTTTTTTAATTTCTTAACCAGAGCACTGTTCAGCTCTGGCTTATGATGGTGTAGGGGATTGAACCTGAGACTTTGGAGGCTCAGGCATGAGAGTCTGTTTGTATAACCATTATGCTATATACCCTCCACCCAGGAGATTTTATTTTTCATCAAAACCTACAAGATTTTGCTCTACAAATGCAAATGTAAAAAAAAATCTTTTTATTTATAGAGCAAATTTCACTGTTTTAATATACATACACAATGCTTACACAAAGTCAATGTTGCTATAATACACTTCAGCAGTCAAATTTGCAAAAAAAATGCAAAACATTAATTACAATTCTCTAAAAGTTTTTACACAATTTATGCATTCAGTATTGGAAATGATCTAGTGTTGTGTTATCTTATTTACTCATTTACTCAACAAGCATGCCCTAAATTTGTATAGGTAACAGATACCCTCCTGGATGTTCAACATACAACTTAATCTGACATTAAGAACCATTCAAACTCAGAAAATACATATAATTGCTCCACAATATAGGGAATTCTTTTTTTGTCACTGCCAGGGCTTCAACATTCCAGGTTAACGTTTTCAAACGAGACAGAGATAAAGAGACAGAGACAGTGACAGGGATAGAGGGAGAAAGATACTACAGCACCAACGTTTACTCCAATGTGGTGGAAGACTGGCTCAAACCTGGGTTATGTACACTATCTAAATGAGGTTATTTCACTAGCTCTAACGATGTTTTTTACAAGTAAAAATATTAAGGGGACAACCAACTAAAACAGCCATCACAGGGCAGAGGAAAGCTTTATAAGTCAAAGACCTGCTAATTAATTTAATTTGAAAACAAACAGGAGCACACCAGCTAGAAGATGGTAGGAGGGTAGAGAGGCATCCCAAGCACCACAGACAACCTAAGGAAAGGCACAGACACTAAAAGGCTTGGCTTGTAGGGTGAAGTTCACTATGACTAGAACACGGGAGAAGGAATATGAAAGACTAAAACACAAAAAATATACTTGAATTAGATTCTAAAGTCCTTCTAAGTGTCATGTTACAGAAATTTCAGTCATACTAGGATAGTAGGCAATGTAATGTTTTATTAATTTTTTTTTGAAGAACAAAAAAATGGTGATGGGTTGAATTAAGGCATATTAATCATAAATTTAAAAAGAATAATGATAAAAATATGTACATATAAATAATCCTATTAAGTATCATTTTTACCTATACAGCATTAATCTTTTCTTTTAGAAAATGACACTTCATTTTTTCTTTTTTCCCTTTCTTTCTGCCACCAAGGTTACTACTGGGGCTAATGACTACATAATAACTCTGCTGCTCCCAGCCATCAATTTAATCTTATTAATTTCTATTTATGATAGAGACAGATAAATGAGAGAGGGATACGGGGAGAGAAGGGTAGAGAGAAAGTGAAACACCAGCAGTATTGTTCCACCACTTGTGAAACTTCCCCCCCTCACGGGTGAGGACTGGGGGCTTGAAACCCAGATCCAGGGTAGAGGTAGATAGCATAATGGTTATGCAAAGAGACTCTCATGCCTGAGGCGCCAATGTCCCAAGTTCAATCCTCCAACTCCCCTGCAACACCATAAGCCAGAGCTGAGCAATGAATAAAGAAGTGGAAGGGGAGGGGAAAAGAGAGGAGGGGAAAAAAGAAGGGGGGTGTAAGGATCCTGGTTCGAGCCCCCAGGCTCCCCACCTGTGGGGGGGGGGGTGTCGATCCACAGGTGTCTATCTTTCTCTCCCACTCTCTGTCTTCCCCTCCTCTCTCAATTTCTCTCTGTCCTATCCAACAACAACAGCAATAACAATGATCAACAACAAGGGCAACAAAAGGGAAAAATAGCCTCCAGGAGCAGTGGATTCGTAGTGCAGGCACACGTCCCAGCAATAACCCTTGAGATGGAAGGAAGGAAGGAAGGGAGGGAGGGAGGGAGGGAGGAAACCCAGATCCTCTTCTTGGTCACACGTAGGCTTTTACACCAAGGGAGCCAATGCCAGGCCGAACAACTCATTTTCTTTGACAAATTACTTTTGCCTACACTGAATTCACACAGTTTGAAACCATACATCTCTATGCCCAATCTATACTAAAAACAAAATCTAATCCTGGTCAAACTATTCCACTACTTTAGCCAAAAACTGCCTCCACAAAAGGCAATGAGATTCACACACAGTAGTTTGCTACACTAGTCAAAGGGACATTTTCTCTCGCCTGGGTCTTCTAAGATTGTAGGATGCTAAGTGTACTGCTATTAGTTCAGCCTTTCCCAAAGTCTGACTCTATTTCCCAAAAAAACTTTTCCAGAATTTATCCTTAAATATACAAAGGGAACTAGTGGTTACCTTGTGAAAGTACAAAAGATAAACTGGGGATTTCAATTTTCAATGCTGTATTTTCTAAGTTTCCATTTTTTCCCAGAGTAAGTCCACATTACCTTTATAGTAGGAAATAAAAGACATTCAAAAATATTACACCTGTGTTTGCTTCTCAAATACCTTGCTGCCAGGATCAAAGCCAGAGCCTCAAAAATGTGCAGCCTACCCTCTACCACTGAGTTCATCACCAGCTGAAAATTTTTCTTTCATCAATATTTGTTGGTATGCTTCTAAGACCCCTTCTGTTTCATTGGTTTAATCCCCCCCTGCTTAACGCTGTATTCTATTTACATAACCACTGTATTCTATTTACATAACCACTGCAGGGCATTGGTTTAATCCCCACTGGTTCATGATGTGTTTTTGCTCCACCCCCTCTTGTAGTACACCCTGATTTGCACCAGTCACTTTTCGCTCCACCCTCTCTACGTCACATCCTGTTTATACCCTACTTGGCAAGTATATTAGTTTAGTTTAGTTTAATTTGGCTTAGAGTGTGCTGCGTTCTGCATGAATAAAGAGATACTGCGTACAACCCAGCCATGAGTCCCTGGTCGTCTGTCTCCCGTTCATGAAGCCAGTCCAACAAATATTTACTATTGTTAAAGTACCAACAGTGTCTTCATAATTTGCCAAAGTAAACAGAACATCTACCTAAAAATAAACTTTTCCCCTTGGCACAAAGATCAATTATTTCCTTAGAGGCAACCATATACCATTATACCTCATAGTAAAATTACTCAGGAACGTCCTCTGTGATTAGACTTAGATCTAATCATCTTGGCAATCCAGTAGAATGGCCCAAAGAAGACACCATAAGTTTTTAATCAAATATTTATTACATAGGCCTAGACACCCCCTACTTCACTTCCCTCAAACACTCTAGCTACTCAACTACCAAAAGAAAGATCTATCTCTAATCTCTTCTGACAGCATCAGCAATATTGTGAACCCTTGATAATCTCTAGAAGAAACACAGTTATCCCAATAATTGTTTTAATTAAAAAGTTTACCAGATCATAATAAATTTAATGTCAAACTATGAAAAAAAAGTTTACAAAAAAAACTTTCAGTTATAATCATTCTATATAATACTGCTTTATGGGGAAAAATTAAACAACACTCCTTTGGAATACAAAAAGTCTACTGAAAACTGTAAGTGTAATCTATAGATTACAGAAGAAGATACCAAAATGTGCTTATGTTCTTTAAATTCTACTAGCTTCTACTAAAAGAAAAAAAAAAAAAAAAGACTGACTGATAGGAGAGACAGGCAGAGAACCAGAGCATCACTCTGGCACACACAACATTAGGTACTAAATTCACACCTACAAATCAGACAGATACTCTACTGCCTGCACCACCTCCCAGCTCCACTTTTACTAGCTTTCATAAGTCTCTCTCACTTTCTCCCCAAAGAATATACTCCTAAATATTCCTTTTGTTAGTATCATACTGTATTTTGTAGCCTCAGGAAAAAAACACTTAAAGGGTGTCAATGACCCTTTCATGATATAATTAGGTGGCCACAGTGATGTCTTTAAATGGAAGTGACAATTAGAGATCAAATCTGATGATAAATTGTGGCTACCGCACCTGAAACTTACATAATGCCATGTTCCAATGTTACTTCAACTAGGAAATCAATACATTTAAGGGGCTGGGTGGTGGTGCACCTGGTTGAGTGCACATGTTACAAGGCACAAGGAGACAGGTTCAAGCTGTCACCACTTGCAGGGGGAAAGCTTTGCCAGTGGTGAAACTGTACTGCAGGTGTCTCTCTTTTTCTCTCCCTCTCTATATCCCCATTCCCTCTCAACTTCTGACTATCTCTAGCCAGTAAATAAAGATAATAAAATTTTAAAAAGTAAATTTAAAAAAAGTTTAAGTAGCTGCAGGCCAGGGCCAGATACGTCTCTCACAGACAAACAGCAGTAGGGTCTAAAGGCACTACTCAGCAAGGTCATTACCATGCCCACACCAGAAAGACAGTACGTTGGTTCTCTAGCCAATACCTATCTATATATACGGATGATCACACGTTATTAATTTATCATCTGGTTCAATGAAACAAACTCTAATACAATGATCAACTCCAAACTATTTCACATTATCTACAAATTCCTTTCTTCTGCTGCTCGACCACTTTCACAGGTGACCCAAAGAAATGCTTTAAAATATTGGCATGCTGACAGAGGAACCCTTTTACATTGCTGGTGGGAATGTAAATTGGTACAGCCTCTGTGGAGAGCAGTCTGGAAAACTCTCAGAAGGCTAGACATGGACCTTCCATATGATCCAGTAATTCTTCTCCTGGGGTTTTACCCCAAGGACTCCATAACACCCAACCAAAAAGAGGTGTGTACTCCTATGTTCATAGCAGCACAATTCATAATAGCTAAAACCTGGAAGCAACCCAGGTGCCCAACACCAGATGAGTGGCTGAGAAAGCTGTGGTATATATACACAATGGAATACTATGCAGCTATCAAGAACAATGAACCCACCTTCTCTGACCCATCTTGGACAGAGCTAGAAGGAATTATGTTAAGTGAACTAAGTCAGAAAGATAAAGATGAGTATGGGATGATCCCACTCATCAACAGAAGTTGACTAAGAAGAACAGAAAGGGAAACTAAAAGCAGGACCTGATCAAATTGTAAGTAGGGGACCAAAGTAAAAAACCCAGTGGTGAGGGGTAGACATGCAGCTTCCTGGGCCAGTGGGGGGTGGGAGTGGGCGGGAGGGTTGGGTCACAGTCCTTTGGTGGTGGGAATGGTGTTTATGTACACTCCTAGCAAAATGTAGACATATAAATCAGTAGTTAATTAATATGAGGGGGAAAATCAATTGTATGTCTCAAAGTTTCTCAAAACACAAACTGAATCTTTTTAATATATAGGCTGTGTATTTGATATGCGGACTCTCTCAAAAGCCTAGACCAAGTAGATTAGAAGCATCCAATAGCACAGCTATATACAAGATACTGGATACTGTACAGCAAACCATAACAAAAGGACTTTTCAAAGTTAACCCAACTAACAAATAATGTGATGATAACATTAACTATCTTTTTGAACCCTAAGACAGCAGGAACCTCACATCTCCACTATAGAGCCCCTACTTCCCCCAGTCCTGGAACCCTTGGATAGGGACCACTTTCCCGTATGCCTCTCCCAATCCATACCAAATAATATTGTATCCGCCGATCACAACATAACCAACACAACGATTGCCACCTCAACATGCTTCACCTCAGACTGTGTCCAGAGACTTCACGTGTGGAATGACAACCCTTCAGCTTCATTACTCGGGTGAGACCTTTCCTTTTATAGTACACTCTAATTTCATCTCAGGTGGCTCACTTTCTAACAAAGTCCCATAACCTAGATACACACCAGTTTCTGTGAGAGAGAGCTTATGTTCACATGTATCCATAAACTACTGCAAAACATATATCTGAAAGCAGAAGTACACTAGAGTTTGCAGTGAGTACCTCCCTAACACTTCCTCTCCACTATTCCAAGCTTGGGATCCATGATTGCTCAACAAATTGTTTGGCTTCGTATGTTAACTCTCTTTTCAATCACCAAGTTCCAGATGCCACCAGCATGCTGGCCAGGCTTCCCTGGATTGAAGACCCCCACCAATGTGTCCTGGAGCTCAGCTTCCCCAGAGACCCACCCTACTATGGAAAGAGAGAGGCAGACTGGGAGTATGGACCGACCAGTCAACGCCCATGTTCAGCGGGGAAGCAATTACAGAAGCCAGGCCTTCCACCTTCTGCAATCCACAATGACCCTGGGTCCATGCTCCCAGAGGGCTAGAGAATGGGAAAGCTATCAGGGGAGGGGGTGAGTTATGGAGATTGGGTGGTGGGAATTATGTGGAGTTGTACCCCTCCTACCTTATGTTTTTGTTCATTAATCCTTTCTTAAATAAAAAATTTAAAAAAAAAAATTTTTTTAAATATTGGCATGCTAACAACAACAAAAAAAAGTCCCCCACTCACAAAAACTGTGATAGTCACATTTCTTCATAAAAAGAATAAAAAGAAAATATTGGCAGAACTTTTTTCTGCATAAATTTCAAAGACATCTTCAATGAAATGAATCCAATTACGAATCAAAGAAGACTAAGGCAAGCATAAACCTATGGGACTACATCAAATTAAAAAGCTTCTTCACAGCAAAAGAAACCACTACCCAAACCAAGAGACCCCTCACAGAATGGGAGAAGATCTTTACATGCCATACATCAGACAGGAGTTTAATAACCAGAATATATAAAGAGCTTGCCAAACTCAACAACAAGACAACAAATAACCCCATCCAAAAATGGGGGGAGGACATGGACAGAATATTCACCACTGAAGAGATCCAAAAGTCTGAGAAACACATGGAAAAATGCTCCAAGTCTCTGATTGTCAGAGAAATGCAAATCAAGACAACAATGAGATATCACTTCACTCCTGTGAGAATGTCACACATCAGAAAAGGTAACAGCAGCAAATGCTGGAGAGGGTGTGGGGTCAAAGGAACCCTCCTGCACTGCTGGTGAGAATGTCAATTGGTCCAACCTCTGTGGAGAACAGTCTGGAGAACTCTCAGAAGGCTAGAAATGGACCTACCCTATGATCCTGCAATTCCTCTCCTGGGGATATATGCTAAGGAACCCAACACACCCATCCAAAAAGATCTGTGTACACATATGTTCTTGGCAGCACAATTTGTAATAGCCAAAACCTGGAAGCAACCCAGGTGTCCAACAACAGATGAGTGGCTGAGCATGTTGTGTTCTATATACACAATGGAATACTACTCAGCTGTAAAAAATGGTGACTTCACCGTTTTCAACCGATCTTGGATGGACCTTGAAAAATTCATGTTAAGTGAAATAAGCCAGAAAACAGAAGGATGAATATGGGATGATCTCACGGGCAGAAGTTGAAAAACAAGATCAGAAAAGAAAACGCAAGTAGAACCTGAAATGGAATTGGCGTATAGCACCAAAGTAAAAGATTCTGGGGTGGGTAGGTGGGTGGGGAGAATACAGGTCCAAGAAGGATTCAGAGGACCTAGTGGGGGTTGTATTGTTATGTGGGAAACTGGGGAATGTTATGTATGTACAAACTATTGTACTTACTGTTGAATGTAAAAGATTAATTGCCCAATTAAAAAAAAAAGAAATCTAGAATCTGAGGAGTCGGGCGGTAGTGCAGCGGGTTAAGAGCAGGTGGCGCGGCGGTGCAAAGTGTCTAAGGATCCCGGTTCGAGCCCCCAGCTCCCCACCTGCAGGGGAGTCGCTTCACAGGCGGTGAAGTAGGTCTGCAGCTGTCTATCTTTCTCTCCCCCTTCTCTGTCTTCCCCTCCTCTCTCCATTTCTCTGTCCTATCCAACAACGACTACATCAATAACAACAACAATAATAACTACAATAAAAAATAACAAAGGGGAAAAAAAGAATAAAAAGAAGCCCTTCCAGGTGCCAGGTGACACAGTGAGAAAAGAGTATTTTTCTGTTTTCTCTTGGCAACAAAATGGTTATTCCACTTATCTTTACAGATAGCTACAATACTTTTTAGGCATCCAACAGGGAAGTTAAAAAAGAAAACATAAAATAGCAACTTAAAAAGCAGTCCGTTTCTAAACTCCTCTTCCAACATTGAATAATAACTCCCAGTTCTTTCTGTGGGTCACTAGAGGATGATGAGAAAATACAATTAAAGAAGGGGGGGAGATAAACTTGAGAAAATGAGAACGGGTCGATGCTGGGAAAGGGTTTTTTGTTTGTTTTTAGAAAGCGTGCACTAGGATCTGATTTGTCACTTTTTCTTTCTGGTTCAATGTTTTAACAATTGTCCCCAATCACAGCTCTAGCTGTACACACATACCCATTTGCATCTACACCTATAAAGCCCAGAAGGAAAAGTCAAGTTGACCTGAGAACACGGACCTGGGTGCCCCAATGAATCGGCCCTGCACCGGGCACTGGGAAAAGTTCTCCCCGGACGGGGAGCAGGAGCTCGGCGAGGAGGAGAGCGCAGGGCACGCGGCGAGCAGCGCTGCGGGGCGGCTGTCAGAGGCGAGCGCGGGGCGCAGCAGCTGCAGGCAGCTCAGCCCCCGGCCCGAGCAGTCGCCGGGCCCCAGGGCCGACCGGCCGCTGAGGTCGAGCTCCTTCACCTGTTTCCGCGCGCGCACACCACACACAGCCTCCTCCCCTTTTCCTAAATGGCCGTCTCCTCACCCCCTTTCCAGACTCCAGGCTCACGCATCCAAGATCCAGTTCCAGCGGCCGCGCCTTCAAAGCCGCCTACCTCGAATAACCATCGAGACGAAGAAACAGTCAAGTCTCCACCTCCCATCCTCCCCCGCCCCCCGCCCGGCCACCCTCACGTGACTCTCCTAGCCCTGGGGCATGTCGGGATCGCGGCGAAATGAAAGTGGGTGGGGCGCAGGGGGAACCGAGCTGGGCGGGGGCGGGGCCCAGTGACCAAGCGTGGCCGCGCCCTGCCACGCGCCCCCCCTTCCGCGTGCTGGCGGCAAGCGCGCGCTGGGTACTGCGGTCCACTGACAGCTGTGTTGTACCTGCTGCAGCCGCGTTGCCTATGCAAAAGGAAGGCGATGGAAAGAAAACCAGACCACTGCGAATTCGCAAGAGTTTGAGGTTCAAGCTTCTGGTGTAACTTCCCTAGTTCCTGACCTGAAAACTTCTTTCTTTGAATTTAGAAATCCCTTAACAGCTTCCTCCACACATGGGTTTCTTAAGTATTAGTTTTGCAAAGTAGTAGTATTAAAGAAATTAGACAACATGTTCATCCTGGAAGATGCTGCTCTCTGGAGAGAAAAATTTAAAGAAGGATTGCCCCTCCTGCTGTGGAAATAAGATGGAAATATTTTTTATTATGAACCAAAGAGCTTTCAAATAAAAGTTTCCTCTTCAAGAATGTCTTTAGCGGAACTGTAGAAAAGTCTACAGCTATGTAGACAAGAGAAAGTTTAACTATTGGGTTAAGCAGATAGCATAACGATTATGCAAAAAGACCCTCATGCCTGAAACTCCCAGGTCTCAGGTACTAAGCCTAAACTGAGCAGTACTCCTGAGAAAAAGAAAGTATAACTATTACTGGGCTAAATGTGTAGTAATCGAACTATTATTGTCTCCATTTCTTCTCAGAAGAGTTTGCCTCCCTAATAACCCAAGGAGAAGGATTATTGTGTGCCCTAGACACCGTATTAGCACTTTGCGTATGACCCAATGTTCCTTTGTTAAGTATGTGTTTGCATATTCTCTCACGGGTGGAGTCTAAGACTCGAAGGTATGCAGTAAACATTGGAAGTAGGACACAGGCCTGGATCTGCGGCAATGTTCTTTAACCTGCTGTCTTCAGGATCTGTCGCAAAAGTTAGGAATCTTTGATAATTTGTTTCTCAGTCATCAGAATGTACCTTTTGTGTTTCCTTTTCCGTGTAGGGACTGTTCTTTGTTAAGTGAGAAATTTGTTAAAGAACGATTTCCCCATTTATTAGTAGTCATTTACTATGTTACCCCTTCTAGACAGATTGTTAACTCAAATGACTGAAATGCCAAATTGTCACAGATTACTATGGAACACTTTAGGGGTTCGTGGTATCTTAAGTAAAAGCGAAGTCAGATGTTTCCAGTTCACGAGAGAAAAAAAAGAATATTAAATCATTAAAACACAATAGTTGACCCCACCTACAGGGAGGAGGCTTCACTAGCAATGAAACAGTGCTGCAGATGTCTACCCCTTCAGCAACAATTTCCATCTGTAGCCAAAATAAAAAAAATAGTTTTACATATAAATTTGTTTTTAAATGTTGGATAAAATCTATTATTAAGAATTGTGAAATTCATACTTAATTATTCAACATTTGTATATATAAAACTAGTAACATGTAAAAACACAAGTCACTGGTTCTTAAACCTTCTAGTCTCAGGATCCTTTTAAGTTCAAAATCACTGAGGATTTTGAACAGTTTTTGTTCATGTGTCTTAAATGTATCAATGCTTATATTAGAAATTTAAAAATAATGTTCATTTCATAATTAAGGCATATTTAACTTAAATAACATTTTATTAATAACTATATTTTCTCAAGAAAATATAAGAGCAGAATGTTTTTGCATTCTTGTAAATCTCTTTACTGTCTAGTTTCATCCTAGGCATCTAACTCTCATATTTTTTCTTTACCCATTTTGCAATCACAAGTTATATCACCTTTAGAAAACTCCATTAAACACTCGAGAGAATCAGAATGATAAAGATAAATAGCATCTTATTGCTAAGAAAAAATATCTTGACCTTATAGATCAATGGGAAGTATTTCAGGAACCCTTAGGAGACCTTGAGAACCACTATTTTATTTTACTTTCATTTTTACTAGTAATTTAATATTGATTTACAAAATTACAAGATACAGGGGTATAATTACACACTGCTTCCACCACCAGAGTTCTGTTCCTTATTCCCTCTATTGGGAGCTACAGCAGTTCTTCAAAGGTTGCAGACATGGGTTAACTATTATTTCTACAACTATCTGTCTATATTTGTACATATTTGCCCATTTTTTTTCCATGGTCCCATCTTCTCTTCCTTTCTAAGTCACACATACACCCACCACTATTCCTGAATGCCCTCCCATTTTTCCTCTTCTCTTTCTGAGTCCTGATGGAGTTGGGAGTTCAGAGCCCTCTAGTCATCTTCTGTTGTTTCTCCCTGTTGGTAGTATGGACCAAAATTCTTTTTGGCGTGCAGAGGTGGGAGTTCTGGCTTCCTTAACTGCTTCTCTGCTGGACGTGGGCATTGGCAGGCCAGTCCATAGTCCCAGCCTGTTGCTGTCTTTCCCTAGTGGGCTAGGGCTCTAGAGATGTAGTTCCAGGACATGTTGGTGAGGTTGTCTGCCTAGGGAGTTCAAGATGGAATCATAGGAGCATCTGCAACTTGGTGGCTGAAAAGCAATAAGATATAAAGAAGGACAAAATGTCTCATAAACAGGAACCCAAAAGCAGGAGTAGGACAGATGAGAATAGAGATCTTAGGGTAAAAAAGAATCTAGGAAATCTATTTTAGGTATGTTCCTAAGGGCCTGTGACTATCATAGTTTTTGCTTGAGTTTGATAGATAACATGGAATCAGACAAAAATATTTGGGAATACGGTGGCAGAGATGAGAATAGAATTAGAAAGTTAAATTAGGGCAGAGAGTAGCTCCCAGTCTTGAAGAAAATCTATGAATAAAATTAACTGTTTGCCCCATCCACCTGACCTAGTGCCCATATATTTTCATATCTCACAGAGGAACCTGTGTACCCTCTGAGTGCCTATCAGTCTGAGCTCATAGTTCATGATCACAGCTGGGAACACTGCAGGCTGCACTCACTTCAGGACCAGTCTTACTTGAGTGGCAGAGCCAGATGACCCAGCCTCCCTTGAGAGTAGGGCAGTCCCTACCATTGCTACTTGATAGTGAGGGCAGGGTCACAGAGAGGCCAACAAGAGAGTTTATGATGATGTTCCTGATGGAAGTGACATTATGGTGGAGAGAGGGATCTATTAGAGGTCTTGGCCCATCATATTTGTGCGAGAATCCAAGGATTCCCTAACTAGGGCCCCAGATAATGAGGTGGTCTGGTGTTGACCAAAAAGGCCATTATTAAGTGTGCCCATCTCTTGTCCTTATCCAGATTTTACACTCTTTCCTCTACCTGACGAGCTTAGACTTTCTCCCAGTTGTTGAACTATTGGGTATCATGTGTTGTATTCAACCGGTATTAGGCTTATGGGGTCTATCTTCTTTGGTCCTTTATGCTAGATTGCCAAGCTTATTTGTTCCAATTCTGATCAATTAGAGAATTTATGATGCCTTCTTTAGGCTAAAGAAAATATTTTATTCAGAGCTATGGTTTAGGCAGTCGGAGAACTTGAAGTATTAAATCTATATTCCCCCTGACATGTTAAATTAATAGTGACATTTATGAGATTATAATTTAATAGAATTATAATTTCCTACCTTTCCACCACCAAAGGTCTGGACCACCCCCACCCCCCCACCCCCAGATAACCACTATAGTTTTCAACATTCTGAATATGGGTTGGCTTTTTGTTTGTTTCAAGCTCCTGTGGAGAACCATTATTTTAAATCATACAAATGTTACTACTACTGTGTTTTTGTTGTTTTGTTTTGTTTTGTTTTTTGTCTAATCATTTTGTCATCAAGTAGGACATTAGGTGGAAACCATAATAAGACAGGAACAATTTACAAATTAGGGGGCTGTAGATCTGGGTTCTATTCCCAGCTTCCCACCTGCAGAGAGGAAGCTTCACAAGAGGTCAAGCAGGTCTGCAGGTATCTCTGTCTTCCCTTCCCCTCCCTTCTCAATTTCTCTCTGCCCTGTCAAAAAGAGAGAGAGAAGGAGAGAGAGAGAGAAAAACATGACTTCCAGGAGCAGTGGATTCACGGTGCTGGCATCGGGCCCCAGTTATAACTCGAGGCAAAAAATGCAAAGTAAACTAGATCTACTAGACATGTAAGTTTTTTTTCTCATTTATCAGGAGTAGAGTTAAGTTAGGAGGATTCAGGGTCATAACTGAGCACAGCTACATTCTGCATTAGAAATCAGTTCACCCAATCTATAAGCATCTTTCAATCTGATATATAAGGTAGTTCCTGTCATATGAGTATATATAATATCACAAAAGTAGGTTTGGATCCCAAAATTGATATTATAACTACTTTGACAAATAAAATTTGAAACTGAAAAGCTTTTTCATAAGCATGTATTTGATGTCTATTATATACAAGGCTCATAATAACAGGTGTTGATCCTATAAATATAAATATATATACATATAAAATATATATGTATAAATATCCTATAAAGACAGTTTCTACCCTTTGGTAACTTGTATTGATATATATATATATATATATATATATATATATATATATATATATATATAACAAATACATTTATACCAGTAATGCTTATTACTGGTATAAATGTATTTTTCACCATGTCATAATTCCCAAATCAGTTTGATGATAAATGTCTCAATGTTTCAGAATTATCTAAGATTTTTGAAATGTAGATTCTGGAATCATGAGATATTCTATTTAAGTGAACAAAGGTGGTGATCAGAACATAGGATTTTTTTTAAAGTGATGCAAGTGATGCCCCTGTAATGATGAGTTTGACAGTAAATACTAAATACATGAATAAGGAAAGCACTTTAGTCTTTGTTCCTGTTACTGTCATACTGCAAATGTGATCTCATTCTTTCATCTTCAATGTGTCAAAAACAGATCATTATTGGGAAGATCTGTGTTATAAAGGACAGTTAATAATTCCATTCAAATAAAGAAATAGAGATTGTAGTACTCATTTCAAACTTTTGTAGTTCGTCTGCTTTTATCACATAAAAACAAAATGTGAGGTGTTATCACAGCAGTTTTCAGCATATCATATCATTTTTTTTTAAATGTACTTTTCAACAAGCACCTAACTGCAAATGGCACTATTTTATAGAAATATGATTCAATTTCATATAAAAATGAATCCAGTGATATGTCCTAAACTTCATTATATTTATCTTCAGAGTTCTACAGTATACTATGGTATTTTTAAAAACTATGTATTTTTCTGTATTGAATTTCTTCTTTTTTTTTCCCCTCCTATTGCGGGGGCTCAGTGTCTATAAGATAGAGAGAAATTGAGAGGGGAGGGTAGATAGAGAGCCTGCAGACCTGCTTCACCGCTTGTGAAGTGACCCCCATGCAGGTAGGAAGCCAGGGGTTTGGACTGGGTTACTTGTGCTGGTCCTTGTGCTTGGCACTATGTGCACTTCACCTGATGTGCCTCCTCCCGGCCCCTGCTTGTTTTCTTTTTTAACCTTGTTTCTATTCTAACGATGTGTGTATATGACTTTTATAGGTAGTTTTGAAAGTTAACCCAGCAGGTAAGCATGTAACTAATCATTTCAGTGCCGCCGACCTCCCAACTGGGGGCTCAGCAGGCTGATCCAGGGAGAATGAGACTTATAGGTGGGAGGTGGATTCGGCGCGACAGACAACACTGAGACACATGAGTTTCAATGCTGCTGCAATCTTTTACTGATATAGAGATTCTTTTTATAATAGCATAACAAAGAAGCATAAATCAAAAGCTGGCCAAGTCAGTTGACCACAAAGTACGCAGGGTACATTTTTTATAAGTAACACAGACAGGAGGAACTGAAGGCATACAACTACCATCAAAACGAAAGCACAGCCATACTGTTCTTTCATGGGTTATTAACCACATCCCTTTGGTTTCAGACAAAAGTCAATTTATCAGTAAGAACTAAATGCTTTCACTGCTCTCATTTATCCAAAGGGCTATTCTTTCTCCTTCCAAGCACTGGACCTTAATACCCAGAATAGGGGAGGCACTAGTGGGAACACGGCGTCTTGCTCTGATCCTTATGCCAAGCTCCCTTTCCTGTAATCTACCTAAGACAATATGCAGGTGCATTTCAGGGTTGCTATGTAACATGTTTCCTGGGAAAGCTAAAGGACCATTGTCTGTATGATTGAATGTAATATTTCTGAGAATAGTGCTCAGTCCTTGCTCAACCTGGATAGCCAAGTCATTGGGGCTTGAAGTGCTGGGATTTACTGTTGTAAGGGGCTTTTCATCCAGTGGGGTCCCATCTGGAATGTCCAGACTAGACTTGGGGGGTTCCACTGTAAGCGTCTCCGGAGTCTCCTGGACATTCCCTGGGTGGCCTGCATAAAGCATGATAAACAACAACAGTAAGCTTTCAGAAGCGAAACCAAGTCCACCTAGCCATCCAAGGCCTTTCCGCCAACCGGGAGACCCAGGGATCCGTCCACACAAATATCCAGGCTTCTGTCCACCACCTATCTTGGGTACGGTCTTCCGTACAGGAGCTTGTAAGGCCCCTGTCCGGTTCCCTAACCAGGTCACCCGCACTGTTTTGTCACACCGCGGTCGTGGCCTGCCTATCTGGCCAGACAGGTGTGGCATTTCAGTTTATTTTTTATTTTTTATTTTTTTTCTTTGGGCCGCCTGCACTTAACCCCCTGCGCTACCGCCTGACTCCCATAACCCTATTTTTCATGTCATTAAGGTAGCAACTGCAGGGGCCAGGTAGTGGGATCCTTGGTAGAGTCCATGTTACCATGCACAAGGACCTGGTTTTAAGCCCCCAGCCCCAACCTGCAGTGGGGAAGCTTCATGAGTGGTGGAGCAAGTCTTGGTGTCTCTCTCTAACGACTTACTGTGGACTTCCTGCTTGTGAAACTCTAGGTGTATTTATTTATTTATTTATTTATTTTATTTAAGAAAGGATTAATTAACAAAACCATAGGGTAGGAGGGGTACAACTCCACACAATTCCCACCGCCCAATCTCCATATCCCACCCCCTCCCCCGATAGCCTTCCCATTCTCTATCCCTCTGGGAGCATGGACCCAGGGTCATTGTGGGTTGCAGAAGGTAGAAGGTCTGGCTTCAGTAATTGCTTCCCCGCTGAACATGGGCATTGACTGGTCGGTCCATACTCCCAGTCTGCCTCTCTCTTTCCCTAGTAGGGTGGGTCTCTGGGGAAGCGGAGCTCCAGGACACATTGGTGGGGTCTTCAATCCAGGGAAGTCTGGCCGGCATCCTGATGACACCTGGAACCTGGTGACTGAAAAGAGAGTTAACATACAAAGCCAAACAAATTGTTGAGCAATCATGGACCCAAAGCTTGCAAAAGTGGAGAGGAAGTGTTAGGGAGGTACTCACTGCAAACTCTAGTGTACTTCTGCTTTCTTACTTTGGTGCCATACTCCAAACTCAGTCAATTTCTGCTTTGCGTTTCTACTTCTTTTTTTTTTTTTTTTACATGCATAACATTCCCCAGAATCCCATTTAACAATACAACCCCCACTATTTCATTCATCATTTTTCATGGACCTGTATTCACCCCAGAGTCTTTTACTTTGGTGTAATACTCCAATTCCATTTCAGGTTCGACTTGTGTTTTCTTTTCTAATCTTGTTTTTCAACTTCGGCCTGACAGTGAGATCATCCCGAATTCATCCTTCTGTTTCTGACTTATTTCACTCAACATGATTTTTTCAAGGTCCATCCAAGATCGGCTGAAAACGGTGAAGTCACCATTTTTTACAGCTGAGTAGTATTCCATTGTGTATATATACCACAACTTGCTCAGCCACTCATCTGTTGTTGGACACCTGGGTTGCTTCCAGGTTTTGGCTATTACAAATTGTGCTGCCAAGAACATATGTGTACACAGATCTTTTTGGATGGATGTGTTGGGTTCCTTAGGATATATCCCCAGGAGGGGAATTGCAGGGTCATAGGGTAGGTCCATTTCTAGCCTTCTGAGAGTTCTCGGGACTGTTCTCCACAGTGGTTGGACCAATTGACATTCCCACCAGCAGTGCAGGAGGGTTCCTTTGACCCCACACCCTCTCCAGCATTTGCTGTTGTTACCTTTTCTGATGTGTGACATTCTCACAGGAGTGAAGTGATATCTCATTGTTGTCTTGATTTGCATTTCTCTGACAATCAGAGACTTGGAGCATTTTTTCATGTGTTTCTCGGCCTTTTGGATCTCTTCTGTGGTGAATATTCTGTCCAAGTCCTCCCCCCATTTTTGGATGGAGTTATTTGTTGTCTTGTTGTTGAGTTTGGCAAGCTCTTTATATATGTTGGTTATTAAACTCTTATCTGATGTATGGCATGTAAAGATCTTCTCCCATTCTGTGAGGGGTCTCTTGATTTGGGTAGTGGTTTCTTTTGCTGTGAAGAAGCTTTTTAATTTGATGTAGTCCCATAGGTTTATACTTGCCTTAGTCTTCCTTGTAATTGGATTCGTTTCATTGAAAATGTCTTTAAAATTTATGCAGAAAAAAGTTCTTCCAATATTTTCCTCTAAGTATCTGATAGTTTCTGGTCTAACATCCAAGTCCTTGATCCACTTGGAATTTACTTTTGTATTAGGTGAAATACAGTGATTCAGTTTCATTCTTCTGCATGTTTCAACCCATTGTTTCCAACACCATTTGTTGAAGAGACTCTGCTTCCCCCATATAATAGTCTGGGCCCCTTTGTCAAAGATTAGATGTCCATACGTGTGGGGCCTCATTTCTGGGCTCTCATTTCTATTCCACTGGTCAGTGTATCTGCCCATGTTCCAGTACCAAGCAGTTTTGATGACAATGGCCCTATAATACAGTTTGAGATCTGGGAGTGTGATGCCTCCGGTTCTGTTCTTTTTTCTCAAGATTGTTTTGGCAATTCTAGGTCTTTTCTGGTTCCAGATAAACATTTGTAGCATTTTTTCTATTCTCCTAAAAAATGTGCTTGGGATCTTGATGGGTATAGCATTAAATTTGTAGATGGCTCTGGGTAATATATTCATTTTGATGATGTTAATTCTTCCAACCCATGAACATGGAATATCTTTCCACTTCTTTGTGTCTTTTTCAGTTTCTTTGAGTAGTGACTCATAATTTTCAGTATACAAGTCTTTCACTTCTTTGGTTAGGTTTACTCCTAGATATTTTATAGTTTTTGTTGCTATAGAAAAAGGAACTGATTTCTGGATTTCAATTTCTTCTAACTTAGTGTTTGCATAGAGGAATGCCACTGACTTTTGAATGTTAATTTTATAGCCTGACACATTACTGTATTGCCTGATGATTTCCAAAAGCTTCTTGCTGGATTCCTTAGGTTTTTCCATGTATACTATCATGTCATCTGCAAATAAGGAGAGTTTGACTTCTTCTCTTCCAATCTGTATGTCTTTAATTCCTTGCTCCTGCCTGATTGCTATGGCAAGAACTTCCCACACTATGTTGAATAGTAATGGTGATAGTGGGCAGCCCTGTCTAGTACCTGATCTGAGGGGAAATGCTTCCAGTTTTTCACCATTGAGTATGATGTTGGCTGTATGTTTGCTATATATAGACTCCACTATCTTCAGGAATTTTCCATCTATTCCTATTTTTTGTAGTGTTTTGATAATAAAGGGATGTTGTATTTTGTCAAAGGCTTTCTCTGCATCTATTGATATGACCATGTGGTTTTTGATCTTGCTTTTGTTGATGTGGTGGATCACAGTGATTGATTTACGTATATTAAACCAACCTTGCATGCCTGGGATAAACCCCACTTGGTCAAGATGAACAATTTTTTTGATATACTGCTGTATCCGGTTGGCTAGAATTTTGTTCAATATTTTCGCATCTAAGTTCATCAGAGATATTGGTCTGTAGTTTTCTTTTTTGGTTGTGTCCCTGTCTGCTTTTGGTATCAGGGTGATGTTGGCTTCATAGAAGCTGGCAGGGAGTATTCCAGTGTCTTCAATCTTCTGGAAGACTTTTAAAAGTAGAGGTATTAGTTCTTCTTTGAAAGTTTTGTAGAATTCATTTTTAAAACCATCTGGTCCAGGACTTTTATTTTTGGGAAGATTTTTGATAACTGTTTCAATTTCATTAGCTGTGATGGGTCTGTTCATGTTATCCACTTCCTCTTTACTTAGTTTTGGAAGTTGGTAGGTATCTAGGAAATCATTCATTTCTTCCAGGTTCTCTAGCTTGGTGGCATATAGTTGTTCATAGAAGCCTCGCATGATATGTTGAATTTCTGCAGTGTCTGTTGTGATTTCTCCTCTTTCATTTACTATCCGATTTATTTGGGTCTTCTCCCTTTTTTGTTTTGTGAGTCTGGCTAAAGGTTTGTCGATTTTGTTTACTCTTTCGAAGAACCAACATTTACTTTCATTGATCTTTTGTATGGTTTTCCTATTCTCAATGTTATTTATTTCTGCCCTAACTTTAGTAATTTCTGTCCTTCTGGTTGCTTTAGGATTCCTTTGTTGTTCTTCTTCTAGGTCTTTAAGATGTGCAATCAGGCTGTTTATTTGTGCCTTTTCTTGTTTCCTAATGTGTGCTTGTATAGCTATGAACTTCCCTCTTAGGACTGCTTTAGCTGTGTCCCAAATATTTTGATAGCTTGTGTCTTCATTTTCATTGAACTCTCGAAACATTTTGATTTCTTCCTTGATTTCCTCTTTGACCCAGAAGTTGTTAAGAAGTGTACTGTTGAGCTTCCACATTTTGGCACTGTTACTAATCTTTTGTTGATTGTTAAGTGTTAGTTTAATTCCACTGTGGTCTGAGAAGATGCTTGGGATGATTTCAGTGCTCTTGAATAGGCTGATGCTGTCTTTGTGGCCTAACATATGGTCTATCCTTGAGAATGATCCATGTGGATTTGAGTAAAATGTGTATTCCAGTTTCTTGGGATGAATGACTCTGAAAATGTCCAATAGTTCTAGTTTATCTATCTCTTCATTTAGCTCCCTTATGTCTTTACTGATTTTCTTCCTGGATGATCTGCCAAGTTGAGATAGTGGGGTGTTGAAGTCCCTTACTATGATTGTGTTACTGTTAATATATTGCTGTAGCTCTTTCAGTAGAAGTTTGATGTATTTAGATGGCTTCTCATTGGGTGCATAGATATTAATAATTGTTAAGTCCTCTTGATTGACTGATCCTCTGAGCATTAAGTAGTGTCCATTCCTATCTTTTTTAATCTTATCTATTTTAAAGTCTATCATGTCAGATATGAGAATAGCTGTTCCTGCCCTTTTTTGTGGGCCATTGTCTTGAATGATAGTTTTCCATCCTTTCACTTTAAGTCTGTGTTTGTCTTGTTGCGTTAGGTGAGTTTCCTGTAGACAACATATTGTTGGGTTGTGTTTTCTGATCCATCTTCCTACTCTGTGTCTTTTAATAGGTGAATTCAGGCCATTCACATTTATTGATATCAAAGATTGAAGATATTTTAACGCCATTCTTGTAGAGTTTTAGAGTGTTTTTGATATATGTCCTATTTGTGGTGGTCTGGTTGTTTATAGGAGACCTTTCAGAACTTCTTTCAGGGCAGGCTTGGTGATGGTTGCTTCCTTCAACTGTTCCTTGTCTGAGAAGGTTTTGATGCCTCCATCTAGTCTGAATGACAGTCTGGCAGGATATAGTATTCTTGGCTGAAAGCCTTTCTCATTGAGCACTCGATAGATATCTTGCCATTCTCTTCTGGCCTGTAGTGTTTGTATGGAGAAGTCTGCTGCTAATCTTATGGGTTTTCCTTTGTAGGTGACTCTTTGTTTTTCTCTTGCAGCCTTGAGGATCCTTTCTTTATCCTTATTCCTTTCCAATCTAAGTATGACATGTCTTGGTGTCTTTAGGTCTGGGTTAATTCTGTTTGGGACTCTCTGGGCTTCTTGAATCTTTATGTTTTTGGTGTTGTCTAGACTAGAGAAATTTTCAGCTATTATGGCCTGGAGAACGCTTTCTTCCTCCCCTTCTCTTTCTTCCTCTGGTAAGCCAATAATGCGTATATTGTTTCTTTTGAAGTCATCCCATAGGACTCTGTTGTTGTTTTCAGCATCTCTTAATCTCTTTTTGAGATCTCTTACTTCTTTTTTAGTTGTCTCTAATTCATCCTCAATCTTGCTAATTCTGTCTTCAGCCTCATTAATTCTATTCTCTCTGCCCTCTACTGCTTTCTGGAGTTCACCTATTTTGTTGCCCTGCTCTGATACTGTTTTAGCTTGTTCAGCTAGTTGCCTTCTTAGCTCAGCGATTTCAGCTTTCAGTTCTCTAATAACCATGAGATAATTAGAATTTTCTTCCATATTCTCATTTGTTGTTCCTGCATTTCTGATTACAATTTTTTCAAATTCTTTACTCACTCCTGTTATTATTTCCTTAGCTAATGTTTGGATGTTGAACTCGTTGTTTTGTGCTTCACCCTCTGGAGGACTTTTAGCTGGACTCCTTGTCCTGGTTCGAGTCTCCAATATTTTTTCTTGTTGTTTTAACCATTTTATATAAGTTAACAGTTTTTTCAATCCCTGAGTTGGAGTTCAGTGGTGTAAAAGCCTTTTTTTTTTTCCCCTGTAGGCTATGGGAGCCTGAGGGCTTTTAAACTATCAATAGGCTTCTTAGCTTAACCACTGACTCCTGACCAAGAGATAAAGCAGGGTGTGGCAGAGATAATCCAGTGGTTATGCAGAGAGACTTTCACAGCCCCTCAGCTATGCCACCGAGGTATAGGTCTTCTCCTGAGTTTCCCGGTTAGATCTCTGTACCCTGGTGTCCCTCCCTGTTGCTGCTCCAGATTCTGAGGGTAGTAGCAATGGAGACTCAGAGTTGCACTTGGTGAGTCTCTAGGGAGTCCTTTCCTCCCTTCAGCTGTCCCCTTGTTGGTGGAGCAGACTGGAGGTGGTGTCTCCACTGACAAACTGTTGAACTGTTAGCAGTCACTTAATCTCTCCTTAGGCCCCTCTCTCCTCTCTGTCACCAGCCACGTGTGTTTGTACTCACAGGTGATTTACTGGGTTTCTGTGGTCATTCTAGTCCTGTTTTGTTTCGGTCCGGGTGGTCTCCTTTGGTATTCCTAGTTGATCTGGGAGAGGAGAGGAGAGGAGAGAAAGTGATCTGCTGCTCGTAGCTCCGCCTCCGGAAGTCGAATCTCTCATTTCAGTTTTTAAAATGGTACATACAAGGTATATACTATGAAAATTCACTTTTTACCTCAATCTCTGAGACACTTAAATCTCAAAGGCAACAGATAATAATTGCTTTCTTGAATGGGGTATAAACAACATTGACATTATATAAGAGTAGTGTTGGTGTCTCCTTCATGCATTTACAAATGCATACACAATGATCTAGAGATAGACAGATGAGCTTTCTTTGATACGCTACTTCACTCCTACAATGATTCATCATTTCCCTTTGAAGATTTCTTTTATTATTATTATGTAAAGGATTCCTTGGTTTGCTATATTGATAAATGGTGTCCTGTTTATACATATGCTTTTAGTCAGTCACTTGATTTAATCAGACATTTAGTATGTTTCCAATTTTATGTTGTTACAAATATTCTGCTATGTATAATCTGCAATAGACATTATTTTGCTTATGTGTGAATAATTTATGTAATAAGTTCCTGGAGGTAAATCTGTAGGTCAAAAGTTTTGTGGGTTCTGGAACAGAAATTCAGAGTTCTGGATGCTTACTAGGTTTAACATATGTGGCAAAGAGAAGGAGGAAGTGGGGTTAGGCAGAAGGAGAAGTAGAGCTTTGAGGTTCTCTATGCTGCCTCTACTGACCCCATAGGAAAGCCATGGAACTAAAATAACCCATCAAAGTCAGCCCTTACGGAAATGAGGAGGCCTTTTTATACTCCTTCTCCATGAGTAATCGGATATGTTTGCCCTACTGAGTGAGACCTTGTGTGAGACAGAGTTTTTTTAGTTTGTTATTTTTGTGTCTTGCCACACTACCAAACCAATTCATACTCTCACCAGCAATGTATAAGAATGCCTTTTGGGGGACCGGGCAGTAGCACACCAAGTTAAGCACACATTGTTGTGGTGACACAGTGTACGCGCCTCAGCAGCCCCCAACCCAACCCCTTTTTAAAGTTAATTTACAACACATTGTAAGAACAGCAAGGACCCACACAAGAATCCCAGTTCGAGCCCCGGCTCCCCACCTGGGGGATAGGAGTCACTTCACAAGTGGTGAAGCAGCTCTGCAGGTGTCTATCCTTCTCTCCCCCCTCACTATCTTCCCCTCCTCTCTAGATCTCTCTGTCCTACCCAATAAAAAAAGGGTGAAAAATATCCTTCAGGAGAACTGGATACATAGTGCTGGCACTGAGCCCCAGCAATAACCCTGGAGGTAAAAAATGGAATGCCTTTTTGCCAATACTCTCTCCCAACTTAGTCTTATCATGCTTCTGACTTTTGCTATATCTTTGCCAATCTAATTAGATAAAAATATAGTTTTATTTTTTTCCTATATCTTATTTAATTTTTAGACAAGTTGAACCTTTTTTTTTAATATGGATAAGACTCATTTGTCCCCATCCCCTTCCTTGAACTACTTGTTTATAGTGTTTATAGTATTTACATGTATTTATTTATAGCATTTACACATGCCCCTCCCTTTTTAAAAAATAAATGTTATATAGGAACTCAGTGTTAGGAAATTACCCACAATCTCACCACATATCCTTCCTATATAAACACATGGTAAAATTATTTTAATTGAAATGTTATTCACGGGGGCTAGGTAGTGGCTCTCTGGTTTGAGCACACATAGTACAAAGTATAAGGACCTAGGCAAGGATCCCACTTTGAGCCACAGGCTCCTCACTTTTAGAGTGTCGCTTCACAAGTGGTGAAGCAGGTCTGCAGATGTCTGTCTTTCTCTCTCCCTCTGTCTCTTCCCCCTTCCCTCTCAATTTCTCCCTGTCCTATAAAAAAAAAAAATTGAAAAATTGGCCACAGGAGCAGTGGACTCATAGTGCTGGCACTGAGTCCCAGTAATAAACCTGGAGGCAAAGAAACAAAGAAAGATGTGCTATTCATCATGGAGTTATGTGGACTACTTTCTTGCCTTTTCTTTCTTACACTATTTCTGATTTTCCTATAGATTACAATTGATTCACTTCTTAACTTTGCTGAGTGACTAATTCATTGTACATCCATTCAACAGATGTAAGAATATAGTTTGTGCTACCAATACCCCTTGCTTGCATTATTGAGGTAACCTCTTAACCTCTATAAGGCAAACCATTTACTTCCTTTAAAAAAATTTTTTTTATTATCTTCATTTATTTGATAGAGGCAGCCAGATATTGAGAGGGAAGGGGGAGTTAGAGAGGAAGAGACAGAGAGACACCTGCAGACCAGCTCACCACGTGTGAAGCTTTCCCCTTGCAGGTGGGGACTGGGGGTTTGAACCTGGGTCCTTGCGCATTGTAGTGCGTGTGCTCAACCAGGTGTGACACCACCCAGCCCCCTCCATTTACTTTCTTAATCTTTCTCTGATTCAGTCTTCTCTGATGTGTCATTTCACAAAAGCTAGTTATTATAATCATCTGCAAAACCCTACATGACACTGCCTTCACCCTGTACTTATCCAACTTTATTTCCTACTGTTCACGACTCTCTCTCTCTCTCTCCCCTCTTTCTCTTTCTTACTTCTGTTCCTCAACTGGCAGGCCTCTCTACCTAGAAAGTTATGTACCAGATGGGCACATAACTAATTCCTTACCTCCCCTCAGATACTAGCTAACATATGGAGTTACAAAGAGGTCTATTCTCATCATTCTATTTTAATTTGTAATAGTCACACTACCATACCTCTCATGTAGAGCAATTTTAATTCTCCTTGCCCTGGTTTACTTTTTTTTATTATTATTGATTTCTTTTCTTCCTTTTTTGTTTTTTAATGTTTATTTATTTATTTATTGGCTAGACACAACCAGAAATTGAGAGGGAAGGTGGAGACAGAGAGAGAGAGAGACAGAGAGACACCTGCAGTCCTGCTTCACCACTCGAAAAACTTTCCCCCTGCAGGTGGGGGCCGGGGACTTGAACCTGGGTCCTTCAGCACTATATTGTGAGCACTTAACCAAGTGTGCCACCACCAGACCCTCATTGATTTGTTTTCTAAAATAGAACTTAATTACAATATTTACTCCCTATCCTAGAATGAAAGTTCCAAGAAAATATTAATATTTATGAACCCAGGTGGAGACTCAGAGAATATTCGTTGTGAATGAATATCTTCACTCTTAAGATGTTCAAGGTCATCAGAAAAGCTAACCCTTTTTGGAACTTCTGGTTTTCACCTTCCTCTCTTCACTCCTCTACAGCTGCCTTCCATTTGCTTGTCTTCATATTTTGTTTTTGTTTTGTTTTACCAGAGCACTGCTCAAGTGTAGCTTATGGTACAATGTAGCAATTCTTCATCTTTTTTATGTTCTTTCTCTTTTTCAATGACTATTTTCATGTTCTTACTTTATTTCTTTCTTGTGGTATCCTTGTTACAGCAAAGTGAAAATCCCTGGACTAGGGAGAAATAGGAGTGGGGAGAGAAAACTGGGTAACCAAGACATAATGGTGAAAGGAGACTTGGGCTGGTGGTAGGAGCCATGTGCAAATATCTGTCATAGGGAGATAAGAAACTGTACTCATGGAGGGGGGCGGCGGTAGCACAGCGGGTTAAGCGCACATGGCTCAAAGCGCACGACCAGCATAAAGATTCAGGTTAGACCTGGGTCCCCACCTGCAGGGGGGTCGCCTCACTGAAGGTGAAGCAGGTCTGTAGGTGTCTCTCTTTCTCTCCCCCTCTTTATTTCCCCTTCCTCTCTCGATTTCTCTCTGTCCTACCCAACAACAATGACAGCAATAACAACAGTAATAACAACAACAATAAACAACAAGGGCAACAAAAGGGAAAAAATGGCTTCCAGTGGATTCGTAATGCAGGCACCGAGCCCCAACGATAACTCTGGGGGGAAAAGAGAGAGAGAGAGAGAAAGAAAGGAAGGAAGGAAGGAAGAAAATGTATTTATGTATCAGCAACTGCCCTGTAAACCATTATGTCCCCTCCCCCAATAAAATGGATAGGAGAAAAATGAAAGATTTTGAGATTTTTTTAAATGTCTAAATTCGTTTTCAGTCTAGTTGTATGTTTAATTCACAGTATGACTAGGTATAGTGCTCTAGATTCGATGTAATTTTCTTTGAGAATTTTGAAAAACTTGTACCACTATCTTATTGCTGCCAGTGTTGGTCTCAAGAAATGAGGTGCAATTTTAGTAACTGACCTTTTTATATTTTTTTCTTGAAAAGTGCTTAGGATCTTCTCTGCCCTCACTTTCCACCCGTGCATGGAGTGTAGTATTGTGGACCTTTCTCTTACTTAATCTGCTCGTCAGTCTGTTGGTTCTTTATCAGGAGGCTCTTGTCTTAGAATTTTAAGAACTCTTGATTTATTTCTTTGACAATTTTTTCCTCTATGTTTCTTTGATACTTTATGAAACTTCTTCATAAGTGGCATTTCTTTCCAAAAAGTATTTAGCAGATCAATGTCTAAATTCCCATTTTACTTAATGTGATTTACACATTACAGAAAAAGAATAGGAAAAAAAGCATCCCAGATTAACATAAAGTCTTTCATCAAGGTCAGTAGGTACATAGAAGGGTGCTCAGCATCACTAATCATTAAGGAAATGTAAATCAAAACCACAGTGAGATATCATCTCACATCTGATAGAATAACTATTATCCAAAAGACAAGGAATAGCATGTGTTGGTCCAAAGTGCCTGCAGGCTCTAAATTGCAGTTTAATGAGTGCCGGTTTTTTGTTTGACGATTTTAATTATTAAAAGTCACAATTTTTAAAATATATAAATAACAAGTGTCAAAACCAACAAAAAAAAATCATGGGAATTATAGTACTATATTGTGGGAGTCGGGTAGTGGCAACCTGGTAGAGCACATATATTAATTACCCTGCGCTCGTGCGGGGGGGGGGGGGGGGGCTGATGGTGAGTGGTGCAGCATTCTTCTGACCAGCCCGGATGCCTGGGTAGAAGAGAGGCCACAGTTTCTCAGTAAAAGTATCAGGGAAGGTGTAGATATGAGAAGGACCTGAGACACTGCAAAAGGACAGATTGCCTGCCTCATAGTCTAGGAATATGTCCACCTGCTTAGGCTTCACCTTAATGTCCAAGTCTCCAGACGCAAGTCTCCACTCCCCCACCTGCAGGCGGAGGGTTTTGTACAATGAAGCAATGCTGTAGGTGTCTGTCTTCCTTCCTCTCCCTTTTCCTCTCTCTCCCCTCTCAATTTCTCTCTGTTGCTATCAGGAAAAGAAAAAAAAAAAAGGGAAAGGATGGAGGTAAAGTAAGTCTGCAGGTGTCTATTTTTCTATCTCCCCCTCCCCTCTCAATCTCTCTCTTTCCAAAAATCGGGGGTTGGGTGGGGGGGATGGAATTGCCTCCAGGAGCATTGGGTTCATAGCTCAGGCATGGAGCCCCAATGATAACCCTGGAGGCAAAAAAAAATCTGTGAGGAGTAATTGTTAATGTCAATTATGTGCCTAACATTTTTTGACTCAAAATAAATATACTCAATATAGTCTTTTTAAAAACATTTTATTTATTTATTAATGAGAAAGATAGGAGGGGAGAAAGAAAGAATCAGACATCACTCTAGTACATGTGCGGCCAGGGTTTGAACTCAAGACCTCATGCTTGAGAGTCCAATGCTTTATCCACTGCACCACCTCCTGGGCCACCACAATATAGTCTTCTTTTAAAGCAACTTAACAATTAAACTTTCAACATGAACATGTTTTCAGGTGGTTTGTTTAAGTGGCAGAAATTCCTTCATGAAAGATGACAGGGGCCAGGTGGTGGTGCACCTGGCTGAGTGCACATCTTACAGTGCGCAAGGACCCAGGTTGGAGCCCCTGGCACCCACCTACAGGGGGAAATCTTCACAAGTGGTGAAGCAGTGCTGCAGGTGTCTCTCTGTCTCTCTCCATCTCTATCACCCCTTCCCTCTCAATATCTGACTGTCTCTATCTAGCAAATAAATAAAGATTAAAAATATATATAAAAAGAAAGATGATGAAAACTACAGTTTTACATATCAGTATAAAATAACTTCTTTGTGTTTTTGTGTGAATAATTAACAAATTAAAAGTAATTGGGATTCTTTGTACATATCACATGGGTATTATAGAATCATTAACATTTAAGACCATTAAACTGTATGCAAGAGAAATTATGTAGTATTTCAAAGTAACCAAATAGTTGAACAGGAAAAATTATTTTTTTACTGAATTCTAGTCAATAATTGTTAAAGCCAGAGGTTTTTGTTCCTCCTTTTTCCCTTCTCTCTCTCTCTCTCTTTTCAGATCACTGCTCAGCTCAGGTTTATAGTGGGTGCCAGAGATTTATTGAATTTGGGACCTCTGGTGCCTCAGGCATAAAAAACTGTTTTAATACCAATGGTCCTCAACCCTATTTATTTTTTATCACAATTTTGCAATTCCCAATGTTTGAGTAGATGTAAGTAAGCAATGATAACCAACAGATGTTAAAACCACCAAGAGAAAGATTAAAGGGAAAATGTTATAATGGATTTACCCCCTCTCCCTCAGTCCCCCAAAATACTGGAAGCCATTAACCACAATTACCATTATTATCAATAAATTTAATAATTACTAAGTGATGGATCTTGGCACATAAAAACATTAGGAAGAAAACTAACAAAAACTGAATATGCTATTACTTTAGTTACTAACAGGGTATCAATATTGGTTTATTAATACTAACAAAGACATTAATGTAAAATGTTAGGGATAGGAAATATTGCAGTAGTGGAGGTGGGGTAAATACAGGAACTTTACTATCTGTTCAGCTTTTCTGTAAAATTAAAACTGGTCTCGCACACCTATGGACATCTAATCTTTGGTAAGGGGGCCCAAAGTATTAAATGGAAGAAGGAGGCTCTCTTCAATAAATGGTGCTGGGAAAACTGGGTTGTAACATGCAGAAAAATGAAATTGAACCACCTTATCTCACCAGAAACAAAAATCAACTCCAAATGGATCAAGGACCTGGGTGTCAGACCGTATACTATCAAATACTTAGAGGTAAATATTGGTGGAACACTTTCCCACCTAAACCTCAAGGGCATCTTTGATGAAACAAACCCAATAACAAACCCAATTGCAAGGAAGACTAAATCAGAAACAAACCAATGGGACTACATCAAATTAAAAAGCTTCTGCACTGCCAAAGAAACTATCACACAAACAAGGAGACCCCTCACAGAATGGGAAAAGATCTTCACATGCCATACATCAGACAAGAGACTAATCACCAAAATATATAAAGAACTCAGCAAACTTACCACCAAAAAAGCAAATGACCCCATCCAAAAATGGGCAGAGGATATGAACAAAACATTCACCTCAGAGGAGATCCAAAAGGCTAACAAACATATGAAAAACTGATCCAGATTGCTGATTGTCAGAGAAATGCAAATAAAGACAACATTGAGATACCACCTCACTCCTGTGAGAATGGCATACATCAAAAAGGACAGCAGCAACAAATGTTGGAGAGGCTGTGGGGACAGAGGAACCCTTCTGCACTGCTGGTGGGAATGTAAATTGGTCCAGCCTCTCTGGAGAGCAGTTTGGAGAACTCTCACAAGGCTAGACATAGACCTTCCATATGACCCAGTAATTCCTCTCCTGGGGATATACCCCAAGTATTCCATAATGCCCAACCAAAAATATATGTGTACATCTATGTTCATAGCAGCACAATTCATAATAGCTAAAACCTGGAAGGAACCCAGGTGCCCAACAACAGATGAGTGGCTGAGAAAGCTGTGGTACATATACATAATGGAATACTATGCAGCTATTAAGAACAATGAACCCACCTTATCTGACTCATCTTGGACAGAGCTAGAAGGAATTATGTTAAGTCAGCTAAGCCAGAAAGATAAAGATGAGTATGGAATGTCCCCACTCATCAACAGAAGTTAAGAAGAACAGAAAGGGGAATTAAAAGCAGGATCTGATTAAATCTAGAGCAGGGCACCAAAGTAAAAACCCTGTGGTGAAGGGGAGGATGGCCATTGGGCTTCCCATCGCGGTGGGGGGGGTTGGGATGGGACACAGTCTTTTGGTGGTGGGAATGGTGTTTATGTACACTCCCTCCTATTAAATTGTAGACATATAAACCACTATTTATTTAATATGAGAGGGGAAAAATTGATCATATGTCTAGAACTTCTTAAAACAGACTGAGTCTTTTTAATACATGGGCTGTCTTTGATATGTTGACTCTCTCAAAAGCCTAGACCAGGGAGAACAGAAGCAACTGGTAGCATGGCTATATACAAGATGCTGGGTATTATACCCCAAACCCTAACAAAGGGACTTTTCAAAGTTAACCCAATCACCAAATAATGTGATGATAACAATAACTATCCATTGTCTTCTTGAACCCTATGACAGCAGGAACCTCACATTTCCACTATAGAGCCTATATTTCCCCCAGTCCTGGAACCTTAGGGTGAGGCCCACTTTCCTGCATGCTTCTCTCAATTTAAATCAAATAATAATTGCATCCGCGGATCGAAACACAATCAACGCAACGAGTGCCACCCCAGCATGCTTCACTTCAGACTGTGTCCAGAGACTTCAGGTGTGGAATGACAACCCTTCAGCTTCATCACTCGGGTGAGACCTTTCCTTTCACAGTATTCTCTAATTCCATTCCCAGTGTTCCACTCCCCAATAAAGTCCCCAAACCTAGATATAGTTCAGGTCCCCTGAGATAGAGCATAGGTTCACAAGTGCCCATAAGCTAGGGAAAAATATATACCTGAAAGCTGAAGTACACAAGAGCCTGGAGGGAATACCTCCCAACACTTCATCTGCACTATTCCAGTCTTTAGGTCCATGGTCGTTCAACAATTTGTTTGGCTTTGTATGTTAACTCTCTTTTCAGCCATCAGGTTCCAAATGCCAGCACGATGCCCACCAGACTTCCCTGGACAGACAACCCCACCAATGTGTACTGCTCCACTTCCCCAGAGCCCCACCCTACTAGGGAAAGAGAGAGGCAGACTGGGAGTATGGATCAACCAGTCAATGCCCATGTTCAGCGGGGAAGCAATTACAGAAGCCAGACCTTCCACCTTCTGCAACCCGCAAGACCCTGTGTCCATACTCCCAGAGGGATAGAGAATGGGAAAGCTATCAGGGGAGGGCATGGGATATGGAGATCGGGTGGTGGGAACTGTGTGGCACTGTACCCCTCTTATCCTATGGTTTTGTTAATGTCTCCTTTCTTAAATAAAAAAAATAAATAAATAAACTGGTCTCGGTGGGAATAGATAGCATAATGATTATGCAAACAGACTCTCAAGCCTGAGGCTCCAAAGACCCAGGTTCAATATCCTGCACCATAATAAGCCAGAGCTGAGCTCTGGTTAAATATATATATGACTAAAAATAAAATCTGTTTTTTAAAAATCCAACAACCAGATATTATTCTCCTCTTGACATAATTAAATAGGACGTACATAAAATCACCTAAGAAGTAATTCTGTCAAAAAGACTGAATCTGGAATCTAATTAAGCATATAGATCAGGGAAGGGGACATCCTGCCCATGGGCTGCATGTCTGTGAAATTATTTAGTCTGGACCTGTCAAGGCAAACTCAGCCCTTCTTGTTGTTGTTTGTTTGTTTTCCAAAGCAACATTAAGTGCTAACTTTTAAGTTGATAATTCTGTATGGTCCTCAAGTGATGTTATAAATATCCAAATGACCCTTAGTAAAAAAATGGTTCCCCACCCCTGATAGAGATCAAACTATTGGCTTAAACATACCAAAGGCAACCACGGAGTTGGCTCAGCTGACAGAGTACATGCTTTGTAGGCCTAAGACTCGGGCTCAATTTCCTTGTACTGCAGATGCCAAAGCACTCATAAAAATAAGTATTTTAAACAACATAACAAAAAGGATGTGGCCAACCAATTCTAGAATGTAGAATTTATTTTAATGTCTCCATTTCATAAGTAAAAAACAGCAGCATTAAAATTGAGAGGTGGGGATTACAGAGGTTACACAGACTCCTGTGCTAAGTGTGGATAGACATGGGCCCTAGGTCAATCTGATGGGGTATTTATATACTTTCCCCATATTTGGGAGCTACTCTGCCCTGATCCAGCTTGTTAGCCCTATTTCCAACTCTGACACCATCTTCTTAGACAATACTTTCAGCCCACCTACATGTTAGCTATCAGGCTCAGGACAAAATTACTAAAGTTATGGGCCCCTTGGAATATACCTAAAATGAACTTCCTCAAATCTTCATCTGCAATATTCTTGCCTTTAGGTTTATAATTAGTCAACTGTTTGTTCTGCTTTCTATCTTAACTCTTTTTCAGGAACCAGGTTCCAGATGATAACATGATGCCTACCTGACTTCCCTGGACAGATGATATCACCATTATGTCCTGGAGCCTCACCTTCCCGGATCCCTACTCCACTAGGGAAAGAGATAGACAGGCTGGAAATATGGATCAACCTGTCAATGCCCATGTTCAGTGGGGAAGCAATTATAGAAGCCAGGCCTTCCACCTTCTGCACCCCATAATGACCCTGGGTCCATACTCCCAGAGGGATAAAGAATAGGAAAGTTATCAAGGGAAGGGATGAGATACAGAGTTCTGGTGGTGAGAATTGTGTGGAAATGTACACCCTTTATCCTATGGTCTTGTCCATATTTCCATTTTATAAATAAAAGTTTTAAAAAATGAACTTCCTAGCTTTTTCCAATATGAAGACCCCCAAATGTCATCTGCTATATTCTTACCTTTAGGTTCCTGATTACTAAACTATTTGTTCTGCTTTATATCTTAATGCTTTTCAGCCACCAAGTTGCAGATGCTACCATAATGCCAACCTAACTTCCCTGGGCAGATGACCTCACCAATGTGTCCTGGAACCCCACATCCACAGAGTCCTACCTCACTAAGGAAAGATAGAAACAGGCTAGGGGTATGGATAGACCTGTCAATGCCCATATCTAGTGAAGAAGCAATTACAGAAGCCAGACCTTCCACCTTCTGCACTCCATAAAAATCTTTGGTCGTACTCCAAGAAGAATGAAGAATAGGGTAGCTTCCAATAGAAAGGGAGGGATGTGGAATTGTGGTGGTGGGAATTGTGTGGAATTGTACCCCTCTTATCCCACAATCTTGTCAATCATTATTAAATCACTAATAATTTTTTTTTAATTGAGAGAGAAGTAGAGAGACAGTTCAGCCAGTTAAATTCATGCCTTGCTGTGCAAGAGATCCTAGGTTTTAGGCCCAAAACCACATGGGAGGACTAAAAAACAGCACAGGCAGGGAAAATCCAGGAGTATTAGAGGTGTTCTTTCCATCTCTCCTCTTTCTGTCTCTCCCCCATCCAAGAAATAATGAAAAAAAAATCAGACTCTGGTGGCTGCTGAGCTGTGATCTGCCGGGATAGCCTGAGGGTACTTCTTCTCGAGCTAGTGCTCTCTGGCTTGGAGAGAACTCAACTGGAGCCGACCTAGGCTGCTGCGTGGGAGAGGGATCAGGAACTCGTGCCGCACTAACTTCCGCAGGAGATACACTCTGGAACTCTCGGAGCCCGAAAGCAATTTCCAAGTGTCTTTAATCAGAAGAGCAGCTGTTTTTATACTCTCCAAGTAGGGTGGAAACAGGATGTGATATAGAGAGGGTGGAGAGAAAAGTGACTGGTGAAAATCAGAGTGTGACAAGGAGGGGGCGGAACAGGCGAGAATCCTATCACTGAACCACCAATGCCCGGGAGGGAGTGCTTTATGTAAATGTAAAAGTGATTTATGTAAATAGACCAAAGCTTTGAATAGGATCAGTAAATCCCTATATAGGCATATGGTTAAGCAGAAGCCAGCGGGAGGTGGTATACTACCCAACAGTGATCTGGTCTCTCTCTCATTCTCTTTCAAAAAATAAGTATTTTTTTCAAAAGTGGAAGAGCTATAATGAACTAAAGCTTAAAGAGATATTTCAATCAAATGCAGTGTGTTGACCTTGTTGTGAAGAAGTTAACCTTAAAAAATACTTGGGAAAAGCTGAACATGAATGAGAGGCTAAATATACTAAGGAATTACTGTTAACTTGTTAGATATGATAATGACATGGGTTATAATTTTTAAAATTTTGTTTGTTTATTATTATTACTGGTTTTGTTTTTGTTGTACCAGAGCAGAGCACTGCTGAGCTCTGGCTTATGATGGTTTGGGGCTGGGGTGGGGGGCGGGAATTGAACCTGGAACTTAAGAGCCTCAGGCATGAGCATTTTGTTTGTTTGTTTTTTGCATAACCACTATGCTACCTACCTCCACCCCAATTTTTAAAGTTTTTGTTTGCTATTGATACATGTTGGAAACATTTCAGCTAAATATGAAAAGCTGGATTTTCAAAGTATGGAAATAGATAAAATCAGGTCTCTATCTTACAGCATAAGCAAAATTAAACTCTAGTTATTAAGGATCTGAAAGTAAAAACTTCTATCTTGTATAAGCTATTGTGAAATCTATAAAACTACAAGTCATTTCTTTGCAGGTTTCCAAGAGAAAGCTGAACACGCATTGCAGCATATTCTATATATAATAACAAAAATTGGAAACAACCAATATCTACCAGTAGAATAATGCAACCACTTGTGATTTATTCATACAATGAAAACCTATTTAGCACTCAACAAATTTCAAAAATTTATGGTAAAAATAAATTCCAAGAGGTTACATAAATTATTAATCCAGTTATATACAGTTTAAAAATATAGAAATTACTATATTATTATTGCTATTGTTGGACACATATAAGTTATTAGCTCATTCTGAAAGTTAATAGGGAATTTAGTCTTGCTGTTTAATGCTATTCCTCCCATTTTACCATAGTTACTTCCTTGAAAATGCATCCTTTATTGATTGCTTGACTTTTTCTGTTATACTTCTCTATCCCCTACCTTCCCAAACAAGATATATGCATTTGAGTCTTCTTATTAGATATGGTTTAAAAGGGAGCCCTAATGAAAGCAATTAAACATTTATTGATAGGTACATATTAATAGCTAGCAATTAAGCATCACCTCAAGTTGACCTACTATCTATAAATATAAGTTGCTTATCCTGATGAACTCAACCACCATACTATGTATCACAGTAAACTTCTTTTTTTTTTTTCAAATTTAATTTCTTTATTGGGGAATTAATGTTTTACATTCAACAGTAATTACAATAGTTTGTACATGCATAACATTTCCCAGTTTTCCATATAACAATACAACCCCCACTAGGTCCACTGTCATCTTTCTTGAATCTGTATTTTCCCCATCCACCCACCCCAGAGTCTTTTACTTAGGTGCAATACTCCAATTCCAGTCCAGGTTCTACTTGTGTTTTGTCTTCTGAACTTGTTTTTCAACTTCTGCCTGAGAGTGAGATCATCCCATATTTATCCTTCTGTTTCTGACTTATTTCGCTTAACATGAATTTTTCAAGGTCCATCCAAGATCGGCTGAAAACAGTGAATTCACCATTTTTAATAGCTGAGTAGTATTCCATTGTGTATATATACCACAACTTGCTCAGCCACTCATCTGTTGTTGGACACCTGGGTTGCCTCCAGTTTTTAGCTATTAAAAATTGTGCTGCTAAAAACATATGTGTACACAGATCTTTTTGGATGGGTGTGTTGGGTTCCTTAGGATATATCCCCAGGAGAGGAATTGTAGGATCATAGGGTAGGTCCATTTCTAGCCTTCTGAAAGTTCTCCAGACTGTTCTCCACAGTGGTTGGACTAATTTACATCCCTACCAGCAGTACAGGAGAGTTCCTTTGATCCCACAGCCTCTCCAGCATATGCTGCTACTATCTTTTCTGATGTATGGCATTCTCACAGGAGTGAAGTGGTATCTCACTGTTGTCTTGATTTGCATTTCTCTGACAATCATAGACTTGGAGCATTTTTTCATGTGTTTCTCAGCTTTTTGGATCTCTTGTGTGGTGAATATTCTGTCCATGACCTCTCCCCATTTTTGAATGGGGTTATTTGTTTTCTTGTTGTTGAGATTGGCAAACTCTTTATATATTTTGTTTATTAAACTCTTGTCTGATATATGGCATGTAAAGACCTTCTCCCATTCTGTGAGGGGTCTCTTGGTTTGGGTAGTAGTTTCTTTAGCTGTGCAGAAGCTTTTTAATTTTATGTAGTCCCATAGGTTTATGCTTGCCTTAGTCTTCTTTGTAATTGGATTTGTTTCATTGAAGATGTCTTTAAAATTTATGGGGAAAAGAGTTCTACCAATATTTTCCTCCAAGTATCTGATAGTTTGTGGTCTAACATCCAAGTCCTTGATCCACTTGGAATTTACTTTTATATTTGGTGAAATATAGTGTTTCAGTTTCATTCTTCTGCATGTTTCAACCCATTTTTTCAAACACCATTTGTTGAAGAGACTCTGCTTTCCCCATTTAATAGTCTGGGCACCTTTGTCAAAGATTAGATGTCCATAGGTGTCACAGTAAACTTCTTACCCTCCTTCCATACAGATATTTTCTTTACAATGAGACCAATTAACTTCTTTTATCAGTTATTAACTTAATTGTACTGAAAATTTTTTGTTTTCTTTTTCTTTTTTAAATTTTCTTTTTATTTATTTATTTTTTATTTAAGAAAGGATAAATTAACAAAACCATAGGGTAGGAGGGGTACAACTCCACACAATTCCCACCACCCAATCTCTATATCCCATCCCCTCCCCTGATAGCTTTCCCATTCTCTATCCTCCTGGGAGCATGGACCCAGGGTTGTTGTGGGTTGCAGAAGGTAGAAGGTCTGGCTTCGTAATTGCTTCCCCGCTGAACATGGGCGTTGACTGGTCGGTCCATACTCCCAGTCTGCCTCTCTCTTTCCCTAGTAGGGTGGGTCTCTGGGGAAGCGGAGCTCCAGGGCACATTGGTGGGGTCTTCAGTCCAGGGAAGCCTGGCGGGCATCCTGATGGCATCTGGAACCTGGTGGCTGAAAAGAGAGTTAACATACAAAGCCAAACAAATTGTTGAGCAATCATGGACGCAAAGGTTGGTTGGAATAGTGGAGAGGAAGTGTTGGGGGGGGGGGAACTCACTGCAAACTCTAGTTAGTGTTCTTCTGCTTTCAGGTATATATTTTGCACTAGTTTATGGATACGTGTGAACATATGCTCTCTCTCACAGAACCTGGTCTATATCAAGGTTTTGGGACTTTGTTAGAAAATGATCCACCTGCAATAGAATTAGAGAATATTATGAAAGGAAAGGTCTCACCCGAGTAATGAAGCTGAAGGGTTGTCATTCCACACCTGAAGTCTCTGGACACAGTCTGAGGTGAAGCATGTTGAGGTGGCAATCGTTGCGTTGATTAGGTTGTGATAGGCAGATGTGATATTATTTGATGTGGATTGAGAGAGGCATGCGGGAAAGTGGGCCCTATCCTAAGGTTCCAGGACTGGGGAAAATATAGGCTCTCTAGTGGAGATGCGAGGTTCCTGCTGTCTTAGGGTTCAAAAAGACAATGGATAGTTAATGTTATCACATCATTTGGTAATTGGGTTAACTTTGAAAAGTCCTTTTGTTAGGGTTTGCTGTATAGTACCCAGTATCTTGTATATAGCTGTGCTATTGGTTGCTTCTGATCTACTTGGTCTAGGCTTTTGAGAGAGTCCGCATATCAATTACACAGCCTATATATTAAAAAGACTCAGTCTGTGTTTTAAAAACTTCGAGACATACAATTAATTTTCCCCATCTCATATTAATTAACTCATGATTTATATGACACACTTTACTAGGAGTGTACATAAACACCATTCCTACCACCAAAAGATTGTGTCCTATCCCACTCACCCACCCCCACACCCCACCGGCCCAGGAAGCCGCATGTCTACCCCTCACCACAGGGTTTTTACTTTGGTGCCTTTGTACTGAAATTTTGATGGCGTGTTTTTAAGAATGATCATAGTGTAAATACATACCAGTAAGATCTTTAATGATTCATGGGTTAAACATAGTCATGGGATCTATGACGCATCTTATGGGTGTATCCTACTTAACTAGATCTAAGTTTCCACCCAGTTACTTCTGTTTACTGAATAGGAAGGAAGTAGTGTGAATATATAAGGAAGTTTTATAAAAATAAAAGAATGGGACTATTTATATGAAGGAAGCAAAATAATTTTCTTGAATAAATATATATAGATCCAAAATAAAATAATTGACCAGAAACTAGCTACCTGGTAGGGTGGGTGCCTGTCCGTGCTCTCAGGCTAGGTTTGAATTCTAGCACCACATGACAGTGCCACTGCTGCCAGAGAATCTCCGGTGCTTAATGTTTCCCCTTCTCAATGTCTCTCTGAAATAAAAAGAATGAGAAGGTAGACCGAAGGGCAGTGAAAACATATCCGCACAGGGCCCTGGTGCCACAAAAGGCAAATAAAAGTAAAAGCTCTAACAAATGCTGAGCACTCTGTGCACCTTACATCTCCTGATATAATAATTTGTGTGGATGCTCTGCCCTGTGTCTTTTATTTCCAAGGTCACTTCTCAATTCAAATGACTTTGGATTCATGGGGATCAACTGGGATTTGTATCATTATAAGTCATTATGCGTTACTTTCTCAATGGAGTAGAAAATTACAAAATGCTCATCATGTGCAAAATACTATACTAGGCTTCCGCTCTCTTCAAAATCTAATTTCTTACTAAGCTAAAGCATTAAGTCAGCGATGCTAACTATATACTTGCATGTCCTATTTTTCCAAAGAACATTAACTATTTCTTTTCCAAGGGAATATAACTATTTGATACAGAGATGGCTGATTGTTTTGTGCCAAGGCTTCCACCATTATGTCTATGGTAAGAAGGGTCCAGTTACTTTAGCTTCACAGTGAACAGTAATCAACAGAACTCCACAGCATACATAGGCTTTATGAGTAGCAATTAAAGTTCATCCATATTCCCTGGGAAGCTGCCTTTTTGTTTCCCAAATCAATTTAGCAGTAGAGAAATGGAGTCCAAAATACTTGCATTAATTAAATTATATCTTTAAAATAGTACTATAGTTTGTTTTAATTATTATAAAACTAATTTCTGGCAATGTCTATAAAATTGTGCTTGATTTGTATTGTTAAAAACATAATGTGTATCTTGACTGTTCTCAAATGTACAGTGAATAGAGTAAGTCTATTCATATGCATTGGGTGTGATTTTTTTAATTGAGGTTAATGGTTTGCAATGTAGTCACTGACACAGGGGTACAGTTTCATTATACACCTGGCCCCCAGAGTTCTCTTCCACCTCTCCTTCCCCTCCTTCCCCAGAGTCCTTTGCTCTGATGCAATACACCATGCTCAGTCCACATTTCACTTTGTGTTCTCCCTCTCTGTTCCTATATTTAAAGTCCTGATTGTAACTGAGATCATTCCGTATTTGTCCTCTTTTTGGTTTGTCACACTTAACATGATGTTTATTCTTCAAAATCACTTTAACTTGGGCCAATAGTGATCTACAAGACAATTGTCACATGTGCACAGTTTCTTTCTTTTTTTTTTTTTTTTCTCCAGGGTTATTGCTGGGCTCGGTGCCTGCACCATGAATCCACCGCTCCTGGAGGCCATTTTTCCCCCTTTTTGTTGCCCTAGTTGTTGCAGCCTCGTTGCGGTTATTATTGCCATTGTTGACGTTGCTTTGTTGTTGGATAGGACAGAGAGAAATGGAGAGAGGAGGGGAAGACAGAGAGAGAGGGGGAGAGAAAGATAGACACCTGCAGACCTGCTTCACTGCCTGTGAAGCGACTCCCCTGCAGGTGGGGAACCGAGGGCTCCAATGGGAATCCTTACGCCTGTCCCTGCGCTTTGCGCCACGTGCGCTTAACCCACTGCACCACCGCCCGACCCCGTGTACAGTTTCTTATCTTGTGATAGTTGCCTACACACCATACTCACCAGCAACTGACACGTCCCTCTACCATCATAAAACAGGTCCCAACCCACTTTCAACCCTCTCCTGTCTCTTCCTTTTAAAGTCTTTTAATGTACTGCATGTCATGTAGACTATGACTAGTCTAAGTTTCACCTTGTACTGTCTCTCTCTTTCTTCCCATCAATTAGCATTAATTTATTGATTTATTTGCCTCCAGAGTTATTGCTGGGGCTAGGTGCTTGCACTATGAATTCTCCCTGCTCCTGGTGGTCAGGGAGAAGGAGACAGAGAGACACCTGCAGACCTGCTTCACAGCTTGTGAAGTGACTTCTTCTGCAATGGTGAACCAGGAGCTCGAACCGTGATCCTTGCGTGGGTCCTTGCTCTTCATACTATGTGCACTTAATCCGGTGTGTCACCGCCTGGCCCCAGTCCCACCAATTAATGCCATCCAGCATTCCTTTTCCTTCTTATATTACTTATATTTTCTTCTTATATTACTTAAGATGACTCAAGTGCAACTTAAGATGTAGCAAAAGAGAAGATTTCATTATTTCTTATAATTGTGTAGTTTTCTAGATCACAACTTTCTTAAACACACATCTGTCACTGGACATTTGATTGTATTTCTCTCCCCCTTTTCCTTTCTCTGTCTCTGTCTCTCACCCTCCATCAAAAAAAAAAGTATGTTGGTAGTAGTGGAATTATACAGGTGTAAGGCCTAGTGATAACCACGGTAAGGGAAAGAAGAAAAAAGGGAGTAGAAAAATATCTACCTTGGCTTTTATGACCTTTATAGCTCTTCAAATAATTTCCTTTTATTAGAGAAAGACTAGAACTATTGTGATACCTCTGGAAGATTACCCATTGACTGGTAAATAGTTCTTATTTTTTAATAAGTGATTTAACAATGAGTGACAAGATTGTGGGATGAGAGGGGTAAACTCCATACAATTCAATTTCCACCACCAGAGTTTCATAACCGCCCCCCCACACACACCATTAGAAGTTTCCTCATTCTTTATCCCTCTGGGAGTATGGAGCAAAAATCCATATATAATAAGGATCATATACAATATAAGGAGCAAAAGGTGGAAGGTCTGGCTTCTGAAATTGCTTCTCCACTGGATATGGGTGTCTACAGGTCATTACATACCCCCAACCTATTTCTATTTCTATTTCTCTAGTGGGTTAGAGCTCTGCGAAGGTGAGGTTGCAGGATACATTGGTGAGGTTATCTTCACAGGGAAGTCAGGTTGGTGTCATGGTAGCATCTGCAACTTGGTGTCTGAAAAGCATTAAGATATAAAGCAGAATAAGTTGTTTAACAAATAGGAACCTAAAGGTAAGAGTATAGCTGATGAAATTTGGAGTCTTCATGTTGGAAGAAGCTAGGGAGTCTATTTTAGGTATATTCCGAGGGACCCATGACTATTAACTCTGCCATTCTAGGGAGACTGGTCCTGAAATGAATGCAGCCTAGAATGTTCCTAGCTATGACCATGGAGCCTGAGCTCTGACTGACAGGGATGAAGAGGCTACACGAGTTTCTGTACTAAAGATGAATAGGCATGGGCCCTAGGTCAAATCAATGGGGCTTACAGTTAACAGTATTTATATCCTTTTCTCATATTTGGGAGCTACTGTCTGCCTTGATCCAGCTTTCTAGTCCTATTCTCAACTCTGACACCATCTTCCCAAACAATACTCTTAGCTCACCTGCAAGTTAACTGTCGGGCTCAGGCAAAAAATAGTTCCTAGTTTTTAAAGTAATAGTAATACAACTTTAATTATGAAGAGTACCTAGTCTTACCTAAGAGCAACAAGTATAGACAAGTCAGTAGAGCAGATTAGCTGAAACACAACTGACCACCGGAGAATGAACAAGCCAAGATCAGCTTGACTCTTTCTGGAAACACCAAACTCTGCTAGGGCTGGAAGGTACTTATCCAATCCGAGTGTACATTTGTTAAGTCTTTGTTGTGTGAACTCACCATAAAAGTAATGATTTAGATCTTATAAAATAATAGCTATATTAATACCCAGGAAAAATGATTGTGTAAAGATGATTTCTAATATATCTTGTCCTTTTACCTACAGGAGGGGAAAATAATATCTCATCTAAAGGAGTTTGGAGAAGGAAGATTAGTCCAGAAGAAATTGAAAACCCTGAATTTTCTGCAAAAGAAAAAAAAAAGCAATATAGATGGGAGTTGGGTGGTAGCACAGCGGGTTAAGCACACGTGGCACAAAGCGCAAGGACCGGCATGAGGATCCTGGTTTGAGCCCCTGGCTCCCCACCTGCAGGGGAATTGATTCACAGATAGTGAAGCAGGTCTGCAGGTGTCTATCTTTCTCTCCCCCTCTCTGTCTTCCTCTCCTCTTTCCATTTCTCTCTGTCCTATCCAACAACGAATGACATTAACAACAACGATACTACAACAAGAAGACAACAAGGGCAACAAAAAGGAAATAAATAAATAAGTATTTTTTAAAAAAGAGTTTAAAAAAGCAATATAGATGTATTATGTGCTATAAATTATTACACAATTGAAATAAGTCAAAAAGTTAGTCAAGGGGCCGGGTTGTAGCATAACGGGTTAAGTGCACATGGCACCAAGGGCAAGGACCAGTGTAAGGATCCTGGTTCAAGTCCCCGGTTCCCCACCTGCAGGGGGGTCACTTCACAAGTGGTGAAGCAGGTCTGCAGGTGTCTATCTTTCTCTCCTCCTCTTTGTCTTCCCCTCCAATCTCCATTTCTCTCTGTCCTGTCCAACAACAATGACAGTAACAACAACAACAATGATAAACAACAAGGGCATCAAAAGGGAAAAAAATGGCCTCCAGGAGCAGTGGATTCGTAGTGCCAGCACCGAAGCCCAGTAATAACCCTTGGGCAAGAAAAAAAAAGTTATTCAAAGAGATTAGAGAAAAGCTGAAAAGAAAAACTGGAAAATAATTCTCAGGCAGTGTTTAGTATAATTGTCAAGTCAGAAAAAATTCAAAATAAATTACTTGTAATTCAATGGCATACTTATAGTAACTTTAAATTCTTGTTTTGCTCAAGCCTGTATTTAGAAGGAAAGAGACACATGGTCATAACTGTTTTAAAGTTAAATACTGATAGGTTTAATACTATTGTATATATCCTGAAAATTTCAGATCCCTTTTGGTTTGGTGTAAAAGCATACATTGAAGTGCAGACATCAAAATACTACCAACTGTTAGCTTTCTAAAAATAGGTTTTCTTAATCCTGAAAAGAATTTATGTGTTAATATTAGCTAGAGGCTAAAGCACCCACCTGTCAGAATTGTTGGTAGGCAGTGTGCCAAGGTAACAGGCACTTTGAGCTGGCATTTAAATAGCTAGTTGTTATCTCAGTTATATATATATTTTTTTTTTTAGTGATTTAGTAATGCTTTACAAGATTATAAGATTATGGGGATAGAATTCCACATTGCACCCACAAACAATGTTCTGTATCTGTTCACTCCAACCCCACTCCACCCACAGATAAATTTCACTGTTCTCACAAAATCTTAGCAACAGTTTGAGTACTCTTTTATTTTTTTTCCAAATTCATGTATTTCAGTGATCTTTGTTTCATAAATAAGAGAGAGCATATCTCTTACCTCCTTATTTATTTCACTAAGCATAATCACCTCTAGTTCTATTTATTTTGTACTGATGACACAATATTATTCTTTTTAGTTGCAGAGTAATGTTCCATTAAATATATGTCACATAACTCCTGTTTCCAGTCATCAAAGAGCGATTTAGTTTGCTTCCCCTTTTTGGCTATTGTGAATAGTGTAATTATGAACACATGCCCCTTTGAGTAAGTGTCTTCATGTACTTTGGATATATGTCTAAGAGTGGTATTGCTGGGTCATAAGGTCTTTCCATTTTTATTTAAGGACTTTCATACTGTTTTACACTCAGCTAGTTTTGTTCTGCTGTTGTTTTGTTGTTATCACCAGGCCTCTATGAATCCGCTGCTTCCAGCAGCCATTCCTTAATACACCCCTCTTTTTCTATAGATACATAAATTGAGAGGAAAGGGAAGAGTGAGAAAGAGAGAGAGAGAGAGATACATAAGTTGAGAGGAAAGGGAAGAGTGAGAAAGAGGGAGGGAGAGGAGAGGAGAGTTCACCTAATTAGGTCGGTTTTATAATTTCTCAATTTTGACTGCTAGTGGTTTTCATGACACTGACACCTTTATTTTTAAATGTGGACACACTTCAAAAAACTAAAGAGAGTGTTAGGATTATTTCCCAGTAAGTGGCCTACCTGTCCCAGATGTCTTTGCAGGAAATCTAAGATGAATAAACCATTGTTGCATCCAGCATTTTATTTACCTTTTGGAGTTGCAAGAAACCCACAGACTATTGTAATGGAAGAGAATCTGTTGCGAAGCTACACTGAGACTAACACTGAAATCAGATTTCTAACTGAGAGTCAGGCAGATCTGAGGCAACTCTGGGGATTAGCTTTCGGCGTCTCTCCTGGATCTCATGTTCTCATTCTATTTTTTTTTTAACATGTTCACTCTTTTTTCCCCTCCATCTACTAATTGTGTCAGTCTTTCTTTTTTATCTTGCTCTGCCTGAAACACCTCCAGTTGCCTTTCCAGAAAGTCCTCATCCTTGACTACAACATCTTTCCCTGGGATCCTAGCCTGTATCGACTACAGAATGGGGTCATTGTATTTTATTCTCCTGACTGCCTACTTTCCAGGGCATCTTGGGCAGATTTTATCCCTCAGCTAAAGATTACTGTTCCTCTCAGTATGGCTGACTCTACGCAGCTTGCCCTTCCCAACCTTTTAGTCCTCTCGTCCTGTCAGACCATACGGTGATCGGCAATAATTCCCTGCTACTTACACTGGGTTCCTCTACTGTCCCTTTGGCTCTCTTAAGCCTAGGCTACAGTTTCTTAGTTTCATTTACACATGTCTCCTGTTCCTTTTTAGAGCATGCTTGTTTACCTGTTTGTTTTTTAATCGCATAACTTCTCCTTTAGCTCTTTATGATCCACCATGACATCAATTCTACCCTTACTTGGCATTTTCTGTATTTTTTTTCCCCACTCCAACATCTAAGGGATAAAAATCCCAGGTAATTGGCTCATTTTTTTTCATGCCAGATTTGTGGGTATGTGTGTCAGGGTAGGGAGGTTCACAGGATATCCTAAGAACTGGCAACTCTTAAAGCTAATGGGCCCTAGGGCAGATTGATGGGGTTTGCAGTCAACAGTATTTGTATACTTTTCATATCTGGGAGCTTCTCTCTACCCTGATACAGCTTTATAGTTCTATTCTTAACTCTGACACCAGCTTTCCAGCAATACTTTTAGCCCACCTACATGTTAGCTGTAGGACCCAGGCAAAAATTACTAAAGTCATGGGCCCCTTGGAATATACCTAAAATGAACTTCATAGCTTCTAACATGAAGACCCCAAATTTCTTCTGTTATACTCTTAACTCTAGATTCCTGATTACTAAACACTTTTTTTCTGTTTTGTATCTTAATGCTTTTCAGCCACAAAGTTGCAGATGCTACCATGATGCCAACCTGAATTCCCTGAGCAGATGACCTCACCAATGTGTCCTTGAACCTTACCTCCCCAGAGCCCTATCTCACTAGGGAAAGACAGAAACAGGCTAAGGGTCAATCTGTCAATGCCCATGTCCAATGGAGAAGCAAGTTCAGAATCCAGACTTCCAGTTTCTGCTCCTCATAAAGATTTTGGTCCATACACCCAGAGGGATAAAGAATAGGGAAACTTCTAAGGGGGTGTGGAGCAGGGTTACGGAAATCTGGTGGAGGGAATTGAATTGTATGGAATTGTACCTCTCTTATCCTACCTAGAATCTTGCCAATCATCATTAAATCACTAGCTAAAAACTTTTTAAAAATGAAATAAAGCTCTTAGAAATTAAAAAGGCAGAAAAGTAACAATACATAGGTTTCCCTGCTTTACGCAAGTACAAATGTGATGTTTTCTCTTAGAAAGTGAAAAGATACATGGAAGATATAAAATTCAGATGAACTCTTTAAATGAATAAAATATTCTTACTCTTAATGAACTTAATATGTGGTAATGGTATAACATCTCTCATTATATGGTTTTTCTACCTTAATCGTATGTGCTTTCATTACTTATAATGATCCTAAAGAATCTGACTTGTGGGTTATTGACATCATGCTTGGTTAATATATAAACTGTTTTAATATTTTATTTTAATTTTATTTACTTACTTTGAATAGATACAGGAATTGAGGAAGAAAGGAAAGATAGGGAGAGACAAAGAGAGATACCTGCAGCATTGCTTCACTGTGAAGCTTCTCCCCTACAGGTGGGGACCAGGGTCCTGAACTGTGGTCCTGGGGCATTCTAGCATGTGCACTCTACCAGGTGTGCCACTGCCCAGCTGCATGACATCATGGTCTGAGCAAAACAGCACAAACAGCTGAAGTGTAGGAATAATGCAGGTTTTAGAGATGAAAAAGCTTGGATTAAAACCCCAAAGCTGTAAGGTTTTGCTTTATTACTCTAAACGTCTATCTCCTCACCTGTAAAGTGTAATTATATCTATCGTTTAGAGTTGTTATACAGACTAATAAGAATATTATCTAAAGCATAAAAACAGTAGTGAGCCAGTAAATGATAGTTATCATGATCTCAGAGGCTTGTTTTAATTAATATTCATAGCAAATGCTTTCAGTTTAATTTGGAAAGTGAAAAGGGAAGGGGAAAAGCAGCTTATCACTCCTTCCCCTATCTTGCTCTGCTCAGCTGCAGGAACCTAAGATCTTTTAACTTCTGTGAGTCCTGTGATACCAGACTTCTTAGTAAAGTCACATTATACCTGCGAATATATTAGAATATCACTTCCACCAACAGATAAGTGAAATCAGGCTTGCACAGATAAACATATACCAATTATATACCTTTCCCTCAACTCTCATGGCTTTGGTCAGACTATAGAATTTATATTTTGATTGCTGACTTGCATTATTTTCTCCTTTAGGACCAGAATCTAACTTGCACCCTATCTCGGCCATCTGGGACTCAAAAACAAAAGAACCCCTGCTTAGTCTGCAACTTGGCAGACTGTTCTTCCTGGAGCTGATCCAACCTCTGTATTCCCAACTGATGCTGAGGGACCTATTTCTACCTGGAAAAACCCTATTCCCTACGTATATCCTTACTTGACTAGAGCCAGTTTGGCAAATAGGTTTCATTCTAACTAACAGCAATTTACCTGTAGTTGCCACGTAGAGAACTGTATTGAGAAATCTTACCTTTTATGGATGAAACAGGAAAGAGAATAATAATTTATTTTTTAAGTCTACCTTGAGGGCCAGATTATGTAATGTACAAGAGAAGGGAGATGGTATGAATTCCTACATTTACCAGCCTTGTTTTTTAATTTTTTTTTATTAGATAGAGACAGCCAGAAATTGAGAGGGAAGGGGGTGAGAGAGGAGAGAGATAGACACCTGTAACACTGCTTCATCACTCGTGAAGCTTCTCCCCTGCAGGTGGGGACCGGGGGATTGAACCCAGGTCCTTAAGCACTATAACATGTACACTTAATCAGGTGCACCACCACCCGGTCCCTACCAGCCTTGTTTTAAAGATTCCTACTGTTTTATTCCCTAATTTAGGTTCCATATACATTAATGCCAGTTACCTAAGCTTAGGGTTTTCTACATGTTTTAAAATGTAATTTGGGGGAGTCAGTGGGTTAAGTGCATGTGGCACAAAGTGCAAGGACTGGCCTAAGGATCCTGGTTCGAGCCCCTGGCTCCCCATCTGCAGGGGAGTCACTTCACTGGCGGTGAAGCAGGTCTGCAGGTGTCTATCTTTCACTCCTCTCTGTCTTCCCCTCCTCTCTCCATATCTCTCTGTCCTATCCAATAACAATAATAACTACAACAATAAAACAACAAGGGTCCCAATAAAGAAATTTAAAAAATTAAAAAAAAACAAGGGCAAAAAGGATATATATATATATATATATATATATATATATATATGTAATTTGGACTGGGGGGGTTTATTAGTATAGTCACTAGGTGGCTCTGATAAATAATCTCATCTGCTCTATTCCTACTTTTGGGTTCCTGTTTATTAAACAATTTGTCCTGTTTTATATCTTACCACCTTTCAGCCACCAAGTTGCAGATGCTAGTATGATGCCATCCTGACTTCCCTCGGAAGATGATCTCACCAATGTGTTCTGAACTTTTTCCTCTCCAGAGCCCTATCCCACTAGGGAAAGATAGAAACAGACTGGGGGTATGCACTGACCTGCCAACACCCATGTTCAATGGGGAAGAAATTACAGAATCCAGACCTTCCACCTCCTATACCCCATAAAGAATTTTGGTCCATGTTGCCAGAGGGATGAAGAATAGGGAAGCTTCCAATAGAGGGGATGGGACACGGAATTCTTTTGGAGGGAACTGTATAGAATTGTTCTCCTGTTATCTATAAGTCTTCTTAAGCATTATTAAATCACTAGTAATTTTTTTTTAAAAAGAAGTGCATAAAGGAAAAAAAGTAATTGTTCTCCAGACATATTAACCTGCTCTGTATAATCTCCCTCTTTAGACCCAGGTTGGTGGTAACAGCTTCCTACTGTTTTAAGATCCTTGTTACTTTGTTACTGTTTGTGGTTCCCCTACACTCCACCTACACCTTTAAAAATGGTCTCTCCTCAAACCATCCTATTTTGAGTTTGCCATCTGTTTCCTGTTGGTACCCTGACTAATAAAAGTACTATGTACCAGATACTGAGGATATAAAAGTAAACAAAGAGACCAAAATCCTTATTTATGGAAATGAGAATCACCTTTTAAAATGCCTGACAATCATGTCTGTCTGAAATGTATATGCCTGTCTTGATATTCATCACCATTAAAGAAATGACATATTTTCAGTCGGGCAATGGTGCACCCAGTTTAGTGCACATGTTAACAAGAACAAGAATGAGTTTTCAAGCTCCAGGTCTCTACCTGCAATGAGGAAACTTCATGAGTGGTAAAGCAGAGCTGCAGGTGTCTCTCTGCCTCTCTTCTTATCTTTCTCTCCCTCCTCTCTATTTATCGCTGTTCTATCAAGTAATTTTTTAAAAGAAAGAAATGTCACATGTATCTGAAAGTATATTATGTAAAACCCTAGAACTAGAATTTCAGTGAATCCTAAGGGCAGGAACTCACAGAGTTTCTCAAATCTATCTTATTTATCTCCATTTATTCAACAAATAAGGAGTAAGAGCCTAGTGCTCAATATATGTGTCAGGTTGCGTGCGGGAAAGAGACGAGACCACGAACTCTTGGCAGAGGGGGAACGCAAATCTTTATTCACGCAGACACTCCAGAGTTGGGTGTGGGCACAGCAGGTTTAGGCCACATGGAGCTAGCAAAATGGCCACCTCCTGCTATGCCCACCAGCCCTTCTCCAGGTCAGGATGCAGAAGAGAAAAGAGGGGGATAGAGAGAGGGAAAGAGGGGGAAAGAGAGGGGGAAAGAGAAGAGAAAGTGCAAATAGGAGCAACTTTTATAGGAGAAATCTGGAAGTGGCAAGTAGGGATGGGATTGGCTAGGAAAGGGGGTGGAGAGAGGCAAAAGGCATGCCGGGAAGGTGGAAGTGCTCTTAGCAACTGTTGCAATGGTTATAACTGAATTAGCAATACCCTGAGGGGATAACGTGGTGGGGATCTGTAAATAATACTTGCATGGAAATATAGTGGCTTGTGGGCCCTGCCAATGTTCGACCACATCTGCACAATTTCCCAACATATATGTTAGAACATAGTAACAGAGCCTGTTACTATTTCTTGAATATTATTCAACAAGCTTAGTGGTTGAGTTAATGGGGGATGTACAAATATAAGTAAGCCAAGTAGTATGGGAAACAGACTCATAAGCACTCACTACACAATATAAAAAGCTTATAATAAAAGTTTGTGAGAAGAGTTATGAGACTACAGAGGGGAGAATAACCGACTTATTTTGGAGACTGAGAAAGGCTTCCTGGGGTTGATGTTTGGCCTTAACATGAAGGATAAATACTAGCTAGCCACAAAGAGGAAAATGGAAGCATATTTAGAGAGATGAAAGAAGTTATAGGAAATCCCAAAGGTATATCAGAATATGACAAATAGATTGCTTGGCAATGCAAAATATCTCGTTGGGGATAGTAGCATGGACTGAGGCTGGAGTTTCATTAATGATGCAAGGTCCAGATTTGAAGGAGGGCTTATATGAAGTGTCTGGAGTGCGGTGCAGTAATAGAAAATCCATCAAATAATTAAAAATTGGGAAGTGAAAGGTCAGGTGTAAGGAGAAGCAGAAATAGAAAAGCTAAAAACATGCAGAGAAAAAACACAAACTTTTACTGCAACAATGTGGAAGAGAAAGGATCATAAAAATGAAGGCAGGGTGAGTTGGACAGCTGAAACCAAAAGATTTTGGTGACGTATATATGAATGTGGTTCAGATGATGGCATACCCACTTGAGTACATATTGCTATACACAAGTCCTTGGTCCCCATCTGCGAGGGGAAAGCTTCATGATTGATGAAGCAGTGCAGCAGGTATCTCTCTCTGTCTCTCCCATTACTCTTGATTGCTGTCTCTATCCAATAAATAATAAATAACATTTTAATTATTAAAAATTTATGTAGGGAGTCGGGCTGTAGCGCAGCGGGTTAAGCGCAGGTGGCGCAAAGCACAAGGACCGGCATAAGGATCCCGGTTCGAACCCCGGCTCCCCACCTGCAGGGGAGTGGCTTCACAGGCGGTGAAGCAGGTCTGCAGGTGTCTATCTTTCTCTCCTCCTCTCTGCCTTCCCCTCCTCTCTCCATTTCTCTCTGTCCTATCCAACAATGACAACAACAATAATAACTACAACAATAAAACAACAAGGGCAACAAAAGGGAATAAATAAAGAAAATAAATATTAAAAAAAAAAAATTAAAAAAAAAAATTGATGTAGATGAAGATGGGAAGGGAGGAGACAAAGATGATGCCAGTTAGATCAAAGACTAGTCACTAGTATGGTAAAACAAAAAAAGAAAATGAAATCTGGTTTGCCAAAAGAGGGGCTGGGTTGCTGGGCAGTAGCACATCAGGTTAAGCACACATGGCACCAAGTGCAGGGACCGGCAAAAGGATCCCCATTTGAGTCCCCAGCTTCCCACCTGTAGGGGGGTTGCTTCACAAGTGGTGAAGCAGGTCTGCAGGTGTCTATCTTTCTCTTCCCCTCTCTGTTTTCCCCTCTTCTCTCAATTTCTTTCTGTCCTACCCAACAATAACGACAGCAATAACAACAATGATAAACAACAAAGGCAGCAAAAGGAAAAAAATGCCCGCCAGGAGCAGTGGATTGGTAGTGCAGGCACCAAGCCCCAGAGATAACCCTGGAGGCAAAAAAAGGAACCAGTTATGTTGCAGAAAACTGAAAAGTGAGATATATATTGATAGCCTATATATACAAAGCTTGAAAGACACACAGATCCCATGTTTCCCCACTCTCAGGCAGAGTCTGTCTGATAGTACCCGATTTCCACTCTAGCAATAATTTCTTGAACACAACTATCAATAGATTGAGATCAAAGATAATAGTCAAAGTAGAAAACAGGGATGAGCACAAAACTTTAAAAGAAAGAGAGTTAAATAGATCTCTTGAGACTGCCCTACACCTGTTTTGGTCCTCTTTTCTGCTCCTGAAATATCAGTTCTAGAAATTAGCCAAATATTCCCTAGGAAAAAGCTGCTGACCAAATTGTCCTTTTGTAGTACAAGCTTACTCTTATACAATGAACCATGAGGAGGATATCAGAAAAATCCCAGCTGAGGCTCATTCTACAAAATACTTCATCAAAACTGATTAAAACTGTCAAAATCATCAAAACTATGAAAATCTGAGAAACTGTTCCAGTCAAAAGGAACCTCAGGAGACTCAAGTACAAAATAGAATGTGCCATTCTAGGACAGAAAAAGGAGAGCAAGTAAAAACTAAATGAATCTGAACAAAGAATTAACTTTAGTTAATAATAATCTATCAATCTTATTTAACTAATTGCAACCAATGTGAGATGTTCATAATAGAAGAAATAGGGACTATGAGAACACTTTGTACATCTCTATAATTTCTTCTAAATCTAAACCTGTTCTTTGTTTTTAGAGAGCTGACTGGAGGGAGATGGGAGCAAGAAGTAACTGCAGAAAAGCCAAGTAATACAAAAATAGGCTATGTTTTCACAGTATTATGTGGCTCAACAATAAATCATATCTATGTAATCTTAATAAACACTCATTGGTTTAATAAAACCTCGTGACAAATTAAATTGAGAATTTGAAACAAGGAGAAGTAAATATGTATAGATATAAGATAAACATATAGGTATAAGATTTCTAAATCTTTATAGTTCATAGAAATAAGTCAGCAAATAAAATATAATGTAGAAAATTCAGCAAATAACAGTATAGAGATACTACTTAGAAATGATAAGGTAAGTGCCAGTAGAAATAGTTTTTAGAAGTGTGAAAATGACTACTTCTTAACAACTAGTATCAGGAGAAGCTGGAAAGTATTTGGAAGGAGAAGGGTTTTCACACTATTTTTATTGTAATCATTTTTAGCATATTGGCTTTGACTTTAACACATACATATTTCTCTAGGGTTATCACTCAGTGCCAGCACTACATGGTAACTAATAAAAGGGAACAAGCAAAAAGTAAAATTATTCTCCAAATAAATAAATAAATAGGAAAGTAAACCATCCTCAGAGAGATCACACAAATGTATAGGTTATAAGTTAGAGCAGAGATATGCAAAACCAACTAAAGGACACAGAATACTTAAGGTATTGACTAAACACACGAAAGACTACAATTAAAGAAAGTTTCGGAATATGAACCAGTCCTCAGCAGAAGTCTACAGGCTGACATTGTGGGCAAGTGAGTCAAACATAAATCAGGCTAAAATTTGGCTAAGTAAAAAGGTGTCTCATAGGACTAGGCAGTGGCACACCTAGTTAAGTGTTCATGTTACAATGCTCAAGGATCCAGGTTCAAGCTTCTGGTGCTCACCTGCCAGGATGAGAGTGGAGAAGCAGTGCTACAAGCATTTCTCTTTCTCTTTATCTCCACCTTCCCTCTTGATTTCTCTCTGTCTCTATCCAATAATTAAACAAATAAAAATATTTTTAAAAGGTGTCCCGTAGCAGGTAGATACTATCTATATTCTGGAGGGGATGCATACCATTTGAAATATTAATAGGGCTGAGGAAACAGCACACATGTTATGCAAAAGGACTTTAAAATTTTTTATACTTATTTATTTTCCCTTTTATTGCCCTTGTTTTTTTTATCATTGTTGTAGTTATTATTGTTGTTATTGATGTCGTCATTGTTAGCTAGAACAGAGAGAAATGGAGAAAGGAGGGGAAGACAAAGAGGGGGAGAGAAAGACAGACACCTGCAGACCTGCTTCACCACCTATGAAGCAACTCTCCTGCAGGTGGGGAGCCAGGGGCTTGAACCAGGATCCTTATGCTTCGCACCACGTGCACTTAACCTGATGTGCTACCGCCTGATTCCTGCAAAAGGATTTTTATGCCTGGGACTCCAAATATCCCAGGTTCAATCCCATTCAGCCATAAATCAGAGCTGAGCAGTAGTCTGGTTAAATATATAAAATTAAAACATAAAAAAAGAAATATTAGGAAACTTCATTTCTAATTCCTTGCTTAACTAACCACCTTGCAATTGTAATTTATCTTCCTATACACAATCCTTAAATAAAGAGAAAGGATTTGAGTCTAAAAGCATAGGGCTAATCTTCTTGGAAGTTACACTTTGCATTATAAAATAAATGATCCAGCATTCCAATTTTATGTATTAATCTCTGTAAGCTAGGTTAATGTCAGCCAGCTCCTCTGAGAATCTTGTCACCATTTTGTGGTTGATATGCCAGACCCTGAGCCTGCAAGTCTGAAGGCCACTACTTAGTCTTCAGTCCGCATTGCCTTGGCAACAAATACCCTGACCTTTGCAATTCTTTGCTTTCATATGATGGGATATTTGAGTAGTGTGACACAAGACACAGAAATCACTGTATTAGAACACATATCATTGTATTCAAATTAAGTCATCTCAGTATTTCATTTCTATAATTCTAGTATTTAAGCAGATAGATGATAATTGACAAAAATTAAGCTAAGAGATAGCTCACCCAACAGAATTTTACTTGCCATACTCTGTGTGAGACCCTGGATTTGAACCCTAGTGCCACATAGGAAAGCCATACTATCAGGGGAAACCCCATGATTCTGTGAGTGAATACTTAGCAGCTGCAAATTGTTTTCTGTTTGCAACTACCTGTGAATATAAGTTAGTACTGTTACAGATTTGTCTGTTGCTGGTGATAGACACATTGCAAAGCACCCATGGTAGTTGCAAACAGTATAGATGTTTAAAAACATTATGTCCTCCTGAACCAGATGGCTGCAGTTTTATCATTAGTTTTACTAATTGTAAATTAGTACAGTGAATTGTGTAATAGTTAAGAGCATATGTTTTTGTACTGACACCTATCTTGGGGAAATGTGAAACTGTATCCCTGTGACAACAGTCCTGTAAATCAACATTCCTCTTTTCTTTCTTCCTTCCTTCCTTCCTTCCTTCCTTCCTTCCTTCCTTCCTTCCTTCCTTCCTTCCTTCCTTCCTTCCTTCCTTTCTTTCTTGTTGCCGCCAGGGTTATCACTGGGGCTGGGTGCCTGCACCACAAGTTCACTGCTCCTATAGGCTATTTTTTCTCTTTTGTTGCCCTTCTTGTTTTATCGGTGTTATGGTTATTATTGGTGTTATTGATGTCGCTGTTGTTGGATAGGACAGAGAGAAATCGAGAGGGGAAGGGAAGACAGAGAGGGGGAGAGAAAGACACCTGCAGACCTGCCTCGCCGCTTGACAAGGTGGGCGGAGCCGGGGCATCAGACCTGAATCCTTACGTGGTCCTTGTGCTTTGCACCATGTGCACTTAACCAGCTGTGCAACCACTCGACCCCCTAAAGCAATATTTCCTCAGAGCTGTTGAAGTTGAAAAAAACCTAAGTGGTGTTGAAGTTGAAAAAAAAAAAAAAAACACCTCATCGTTTTGGAATTAGATCAAGGTTTCAAGCTTGAGAGTTCAGCGTTTTATCAACTGTGCCTCCTCTGGGATAAGTCAAAGTTTCAAATCACAATTTGGATGGCGGAGGACACAGTGTAATGATTATGCAAACAGACTGTCATATCTGAAGCTCTGAGGTCTTCGGTTCAATCCCCAGCATGATCACAAGCCAGAGCTGAGGAGTGCTGCTCTGGTAAAAATTTAAAAAATGAATAAAATAAAATAATCAAATCACAGTTGGAATATTTATAAGTTGTGTCACCATAAGCAAGCTTCATAAATTTGCATAGCTTCATTGATCTCATCTGGAATACGGGAATAATAATAAACAAGATTCTCGTGAAGATTAAATGGCATAACTCATGTGGCTTATTAATAGTTGTGGTATAAAATATGTGCTCAGTGTTTGGTAGCTACGATTGCTATAACTGGCAATAAAGCTACTATTTCTCAAGCAACATTGATTTGTTCATTAAAAAAATGATTGATTATGAATTTAAAAATAAAGATCTGTGTGTCCCCAGGGGCAAAATTACTTTGTGTTATTTTTTTTACTGTATTTTTCTTCCTGGGAGCAAACTCATAATGATGACAGTTACATGGTAGTATAAATATTGAATTCATGGTTTCAGGGAACCTTATGCTATGGATAGAGTTTGCTTTCTTGGAATCTGTTACATTGAATCTGTTTTATGTGTGAAGATTATTTTCTCTTTGTGTCCTGCAGCTATATTCCTATTGATGCTGATTTTGATTCAAATATTTCTCTATTGTCTTTTGCTTTTTTGGTGGATGCACTGCTACATTAGATATCATTGTGTGGCTTCTGTGGGTAAGGTAAGCCTGCATTTTCTTAGTTCTAAATACGTGTAACTACTAAAATAGTATGATAATGTCTAGCTTTCCAGGAAGAATCTAGCAGATCTATTTCTGGAATTGGCCACTGAAGTATATTTCTTTTTTAAAAAAATTATTTATTTATTATTAGATAGAGACAAAGAAATTGAGAGGGGGAGAGAGAGAGAGAAAGAGACAGAGAGATAGCTGCAGTCCTGTTTCATCAGACATGAAACTTTCCTCCTACCAGTGGGGACCACAGGCTTGAACCCAGGTCCTTGCACACTGTAATGTGAGCACTTAACCAGGTGTGTCACCACCTGCCCCCCTGACGTACATTTCTAAAGACCAAGCTACACTGCTGAATTCTGGGTGAGATTTGGTATCTCAGAATATCTGCAGAATATCTGCAAAATATTCCAGAGATCTCAGTGATATTAAATTAATATAATGCATAATTTAAATTGATAGCATGTCTGAACCTTTTCTTACTTAAGGCCTAATGAATTACAGGCATTACATCATTTCATTCAGTACAAAACTGAAAATTACACGGTGGCAGATGGATAGCTTTTCTGTGTGACTCACTGAAAGCTAATAGGTCAGCGATGTTGATTTCTGCTTAACAGTTCAGGCTTCAATTTTGTACAAAGTAAATAAAGTGGGAGAAAGATTAGTGAGTATTTTTATAGCTGTATTTTTTAAAATTGGACTTCACTTGAGAATTTCAGGATAACTAATATTTATCAGTGCTACCTTATTAATGATAGCAATGTTTGAATGAAAAGTATGAATTCCATTTCAGAGTCCTTAGTAGCTAGCACGGTATTTATCCCTTCAAATGCTGGTTTAATGAGTCATTGAATGAAAAAGAAAAGTAGAGAAATGAAAGGAAGATAGATGGATGAATAGGAGTAGAATCATTTATTGGTTTGAAAAGTACTTTACTGAGAGAGAAGAAAGATAGACCAAAGCACTACTTCCTCATTTATTTAGTAGAGGGGGTAAAACCCAAGTCATGACTACTGAGCCACTTCCTCACCCAAACTCATTTTTTAAAAAGGTGACTGGAGGGCTGGGAGATAGGTCATCTCAGCACAACATGAGAGCACCATGAATAGGACTGGGATTCCTGCAGACAGCATATTGTTGAGTAGTGTTTTCTGATCCATCTTCCTACTCTATGCCTTTTAATAGGTGAATTCAGGTCACTGACATTTATTGCTCTGGACACTTCATACAAATGGGATCAGATAATACATGATCTTTCATGTCTGCCTTCTTTCATTTATTTACTATAAAATGAAGATATTTTAATGCCATTATTCTAAAACTTTAGTGTGTTCTGATATATGGCATGTTTATGATGTGATTGTTTTTAAGAGACCTTTTAGAACTTCTTGCAGGACAGGCTTGCTGATCGTTGATTCCTTCACCTGTTGCTTGTCTGAGATGGTTTTTATGCCTCAATCTAGTCTGAATGACAGTCTAGCAGGATACAGTAGTCTTGGTTGAAAGCCTTTCTCATTGAGCACTCAATAGATATCTTGCCATTCTCTTCTGGTCAGTACTATTTGTGTGGCAAAGTCTGCTGCTAATCTTAAGGGCTTTCCTCTGTAAATGACTCTTTGTTTTTTCTCTTGCTGCATTCAAGATCCTTTCTTTATCCTTATTCCTTTTCATTCTAAATATGATGTGTCTTGGTGTCTTTAAGTCTGGGTTCATTTTTTCTGGGACCCTCTAAGCTTCTTGAACCTTTAAGTTTTTTATGATGTCTGCATTAGAGAAGTTCTAAGATATTAAGTCATATAGAATGCTTTCTTCCCTTCCCTCTCTTTCTTCCACTGGCAAGTCAATTATGCATATATTATTCTTTTGAAATCATCCCATATGTCTCTATTGCTGTTTTCAGTATCTTAATCTCTTCTTGAGATCTCCTGTTTCTTTCTTAGTTTTCTCTAATTCATCCTCAATCTTACTAGTTCTATTTTAGCCTCACTTATTCTATTCTCTTTTCCCTCTGTTGTTTTCTATAGCTCAGCTATTTTGTTACCCTGTTCCAATACTATATTATCTTAATCAGCTAGTTGTGCTCTTAGCTCAGCTATTTTAGCTTTCAACTCTTTAATTACCTTGAAATAGTCAGTGTTTTCTTTTGGAGTCTCATTTGCTGTTTCCCCATTTCATGTTACTTTCAAACTCTTTCCTCACTCCTGTGACTAATGCCTCAATTAGTATTTGGGTCTTTTTCTCATTATTTTTTATTTTTTTTACTCCAGGGTTATTGCTGGGGCTCAGTGCCTGCACCATGAATCCACTGCTCCTGGAAGCCATTTTTTCCCCCTTTTGTTGCCCTTGTTGTAGTAGCCTTGTTGTGGTTATTATTGTTGTTGTGATATCATTCATTGTTGGATAGGACAGTGAAAAATTGAGAGAGGAGGGGAAGACAGAGAGGGGGAGAGAAAGATAAACACCTGCAGACCTGCTTCACCACCTGTGAAGTGACTCCCCTGCAGGTAGGGAGCCGGGGGATTGAACTGGGATCCTTATGCCAGTCCTTGCACTTTGCGCTGCACTACCGCCTGACCCCCTCTTTTCCTCATTCTTTTTTTTTTTATTTAAGAAAGGATAAATTAACAAAACCATTGGGTAGGAGGGGTACAACTCCACACAATTCCTACCACCCAATCTCCATATCCCACCCCCTCCCCTGATAGCTTTCCCATTCTCTATCCCTCTGGGAGCATGGACCCAGGGTCATTGTGGGTTGCAGAAGGTGGAAGGTCTGGCTTCTGTAATTGCTTCCCCGCTGAACATGGGCGTTGACTGGTTGGTCCATACTCCTAGTCTGCCTCTCTCTTTCCCTAGGAGGGTGGGTCTCTGGGGAAGTGGAGCTCCAGGACACATTGGTGGGGTCTTCAATCCAGGGAAGTCTGGCCGGCATCCTGATGACATCTAGAACCTGGTGACTGAAAAAAGAGTTAACATACAAAGCCAAACAAATTGTTGAGCAATCATGGACCCAAAGCTTGGAATAGTGGAGAGGAAGTGTTAGGGGGGTACTCACTGCAAACTCTAGTGTACTTCTGCTTTCAGGTATATATTTTGCAGTAGTTTATGGATACGTGTGAACATATGCTCTCTCTCACAGAAACTGGTGTATATCTAGGTTTTGGGACTTTGTTAGAAAGTGAACCACCTGAGATGGAATTAGAGTATACTATGAAAGGAAAGGTCTCACACGAGTAATGAAGCTGAAGGGTTGTTGCTAGCGAGCATAAATCAAACCACCATCCACTGTAAGGAAGCAAAAGATGTTTATTGACGAATTGCAATCCGGGCCGAGATGGTGACTGGTGTTAGTCTACCAAGCTCGACCCCGAACAGGGCTCAAGCCACACAATTTATAGGAATTCAGACTACACTAAGGGAGGGGGAGCACATCACCTTATCAACCTACATCCAATAACAGGCTATAGCAAACACAAAATCCAATCATTTCAAACTTGGCAAAAGCATGATCCATTCAAAGCAAAGCGCTGGCTAGTTTCAAATATAGTAAGATCACACAACCAATAGAATTCAACCAGGCAGGGTCGCCACATCCTCCTGCCATAGGCTATGACCACCCATCTGGTAGACAGCACACCACAAAGTCTGTGCAAAGGTCCTGATAAGGCTTGTCCCCATGCAGGGTCCTTAAAACAATGGGTGGCCTTCACTGATTAGGTCCTGATAAGGCTTGTCCCATGCAGGGTCCTTCGAACAACTTACAAAACAATGGGTGGCCTTAACTGATTAGGTCCTGTTTATTCAAGGGGGAAGGGGCAAGGAATTTTTCTACTTCACTCAGCAAGACATACTAAAAGCACTTAACAAACAACTGCATAAAAAGGGAATTTCAAGGCTACTGCCTTTTACAGTTGTCATTCCACACATGAAGTCTCTGGACACAGTCTGAGCTGAAGCATGTTGAGGTGGCAATCGTTGCGTTGATTAGGTTGCAACCGGCAGATGCAACATTATTGGATATGGATTGGGAGAGGCATACGAGAAAGTGGACCCTATCCAAGGGTTCCAGGACTGGGGGAAGTAAAGGCTCTATAGTGAAGATGTGAGGTTCCTGCTGTCTTAGGGTTCAAAAAGACAATGGATAGTTAATGTTATCATCACATTATTTGGTAATTGGGTTAATTTTGAAAAGTCCTTTTGTTAGGGTTTGCTGTACAGTACCTAGTATCTTGTATATAGTTGTGCTATTGGTTGCTTCTGATCTACTTGGTCTAGGCTTTTGAGAGAGTCTGCATATCAAATACACAGCCTATATATTAAAAAGACTCAGTCTGTGTTTTAAAAACTTCGAGACATACAATTAATTTTCCCCCCTCTCATATTAATTAACTAGTGATTTATATGACTACATTTTACTAGGAGTGTACATAAACACCATTCCCACCACCAAAAGACTGTGACCCATCCCTCCCACCCACTCCCACCCCCCACTGTCCCAGGAAGCTGCATGTCTACCCCTCACCACAGGATTTTTACTTTGGTGCCTCTTTTCCTCATTCTTATGGGCTTTTACCTTTGGGGATGTTTTATTGGTGCTTTTGTCCTTGTTCATTTCTCCACTGTTTTTTCTTGGTTTAACCATTGTATATGGCATGTTATGAGATCACTCTCTCAGTACTATTTAATCCACTAATTACACTTGGATTGACTTGTCTCTAAGTAAGGTACTTAAAGAGTTCACAGTTATGGAAATTAACAGTTGTTTCAATGTTGTCTCAATCCTTGAGGTGAATCACATGGCTGTTAAGCCTTCTTTTGTTCTTAATCTTCTCTGTAGAATATGGGAGCCTGTGGGCATTTTAACTATAAGTAGATTTTTTAGCTTAATTACTCACTCCTAAACTACAGATTAGACAGGGTGGAGGAGAGATATCACAGTGGTTATGCAAAGAGACTCCCACACCCCAAGGGTCCAAAACCCTAGGCCCAATTTGGCTGCTCATACAGCAGCCAGAACCAAGCTGGGCAGCAGTCGTTGGCCTTGTGAATTGGTAAACAAATCCTGTTTGTACTCCATGGGTTCTGAGGCAATTATTCAACATGTCTCCAAACTCAATAAGAGAACAATGTGGAAAGGCTTCCACTTAACAGCCTCACTTCCAGACCACTGGGACTGTACGTCTTCTCCTAAGTTGCCTAATCAGGTCTCTGCCTCCGATGTCTGCATAGGGCCTCCCCACTGCTGCTCCAGCCTCCAAGGGATAGTAGCAATGGAGGCTCAGAGTTGCATTTTGTGAGCCTTACGGGGTCCTCTCCTTCTGTCAGCAGTTTATTTATTGACAAAACTCAGACCAGGGGTGGTGCCTCAACTGGAAAACTGCCAGACTGTTACCAGTTACTTCTGAGTAGATATGAGCTTTCATCCCCAGGAATCTCTCCTTAGGCCCCTCTCTTGTCCACAAGTCTCATGTGTTTGCACTCACCTGTGACTTGGTGGGTTCCTAAGGTATTCTCAGTCTTGTTATGTTCTCAGGTGATCTTCTTTGCTATTCTAGGTTGACCTGGGAGAGGAGAGAAAGTTGCAGCTGCTGCTACTCTGTAGCCCCACCTCTGGACCAAAACAGTATATATTTTGAGATGATATTTCACACCTCTTTGAGATGTGTATTATCACAAAGCACCCACTACCAAAGTACCAGTATTTCTCCGCCACAGTCTATTAGCACTCCTCACCCTTACAAACCTCATTTCCTTCCCTTTTGGTGACCTCAGTTCTGTGGTCTGAATTTAAAGGTTTGCTTTCAGATTATATTTTCATTTTATCCAACTATCTCAGTAAAATTTTCAGCCAGAGGTCAATTTTAGATTTTTTTTTTCAGTTGGTGAAAACATATAACCCTTAATTTGTTTTTATTGCTCATCCAACTAGTATATAATCTACCAAGCACCTTAATAGAAATTATACTTACCTGTTAAATGATTTAAGTGTTGTGATATAGGTATTAATGATGGTTTCCAATTCTCAAACATAGAAATTAATCTATGAAAAATCCCTTAACAACTTTATTACTATTATTATAAGAGACAATAGTGAATATTTGAGTCTTTCCAGAATCCCTTTCTTCATTAGCCAGTTGGTAAAATTCCTCTTTCCTATTGGACACTAATTCAGTATAGATTCCTTTTCTTTTTCTTTTTTTTTTTATTTAAGAAAGGATTAATTAACAAAACCATTGGGTAGGAGGGGTACAACTCCACACAGTTCCCACCACCCAATCTCCATATATCCCACCCCCTCCCCTGATAGCTTTCCCATTCTCTATCCCTCTGGGAGCATGGACCCAGGGTCATTGTGGGTTGCAGAAGGTGGAAGGTCTGGCTTCTGTAATTGCTTCCCCGCTGAACATGGGCGTTGACTGGTCGGTCCATACTCCCAGTCTGCCTCTCTCTTTCCCTAGTAGGGTGGGTCTCTGAGGACGTGGAGCTCCAGGACACATTGGTGGGGTCTTCAGTCCAGGGGAAGCCTGGCCGGCATCCTGATGGCATCTGGAACCTGGTGACTGAAAAGAGAGTTAACATACAAAGCCAAACAAATTGTTGAGCAATCATGGACCCAAAGCTTGGAATAGTGGAGAGGAAGTGTTAGGGGGGTACTCACTGCAAACTCTAGTGTACTTCTGCTTTCAGGTATATATTTTGCAGTAGTTTATGGATACGTGTGAACATATGCTCTCTCTCACAGAAACTGGTGTATATCTAGGTTTTGGGACTTTGTTAGAAAGTGAACCACCTGAGATGGAATTAGAGTATACTATGAAAGGAAAGGTCTCACCCGAGTAATGAAGCTGAAGGGTTGTCATTCCACACGTGAAGTCTCTGGACACAGTCTGAGCTGAAGCATGTTGAGGTGGCAATCGTTGCGTTGATTAGGTTGCGATTGGCAGATGCAATATTTGGTATGGATTGGGAGAGGCATACGGGAAAGAGGACCCTATCCAAAGGTTCAAGGACTGGGGGAAGTAGAGGCTCTATAGTGGAGATGTGAGGTTCCTGCTGTCTTAGGGTTCAAAAAGACAATGGATAGTTAATGTTATCATCACATTATTTGGTAATTGGGTTAACTTTGAAAAGTCCTTTTGTTATGGTTTGCTGTACAGTACCCAGTATCTTGTATATAGGTGTGCTATTGGTTGCTTCTGATCTACTTGGTCTAAGCAACCCAGGTGCCCAACAACAGATGAGTGGCTGAGAAAGCTGTGGTATATATACACAATGGAATACTATGCAGCTATCAAGAACAATGAACCCACCTTCTCTGACCCATCTTGGACAGAGCTAGAAGGAATTATGTTAAGTGAGCTAAGTCAGAAAGATAAAGATGAGTATGGGATGATCCCACTCATCAACAGAAGTTGAGGAAGAAGATCTGAAAGGGAAACTAAAAGCAGGACCTGACCAAATTGTAAGTAGGGCACCAAAGTAAAAACCCTGTGGTGAGGGGTAGACATGCAGCTTCCTGGGACAGTGGGGGGTGGGAGTGGGTGGGAGGGATGGGTCACAGTCTTTTGGTGGTGGGAATGGTGTTTATGTACACTCCTAGTAAAATGTAGTCATATAAATCACTAGTTAATTAATATGAGAGGGGGGAAAAATTAATTGTATGTCTTGAAGTTTTTAAAACACAGACTGAGTCTTTTTAATATATAGGCCGTGTAATTGATATGCAGACTCTCTCAAAAAGACTCTATATCCCCATCCCCTCTATTGGAAGCTTCCCTATTCCTATTCTGGGAATATAGACCAAAACACTTTATGGAGTTGTAGAAGGCAAAAGGTCTGGTTTCTTTAACTGCTTCCCCAGTGAACATGGGCATTGGCAGGTCCATCCCCCCAGCCTGTTTCCATCTTTCCCTAGTGGGGTAGGTCTCTGGAGACAGGGACACATTGGTGAGTTTGTCTGCCTAGGAAAGTTAGTATGGCATCATAGTGGCGTCTGCAATCTGGTGAATGAAAGATGGTAAAATGAACCCAAATATAGGAATAGAGCAGATGAAATTAAGGGTCCTCATGTAAGAAGAAGCTAGGAAGTTTATATTAGGCATGTTCCATGGGTACTCTGACTTAAGTAATTTTTGCCTGAGTCTGATAGTTAACATCCAGGTGGATTAAAAATATTGTCTGGACTATGTCCAGAGCTTCATGTGTGGAATGACAACCCTTCAACTTCATTACTCGGGTGAGACCTTTCCTTTCATAGTATACTCTAATTCCATCTCAGGTGGTTCACTTTCTAATAAAGTCCCCAAACCTAGATATACACCAGGTTCTGTGAGAGAGAGCTTATGTTCACAAGTATCCGTAAACTACTGCAAAATATATGCCTGAAAGCAGAAGTGCACTAGAGTTTGCAGTGAGTACCCCCCTAACACTTCCTCTCCACTATTCCAAGCTTTGGGTCCATGATTGCTCAACAATTTGTTTGGCTTCGTATGTTAACTCTCTTTTCAGTCACCAGGTTCCAGATGTCATCAGGATGCCGGCCAGGCTTCTCCTGGAATGAAGACCCCACCAATGTGTCCTGGAGCTCAGCTTCCCCAGAGACACACCCTACTAGGGAAAGAGAGAGGCAGACTGGGAGTATGGACCAACCAGTCAACGCCCATGTTCAGCGGGGAAGCAATTACAGAAGCCAGACCTTCTACCTTCTGCAATCCACAATGACCCTGGGTCCATGCTCCCAGAGGGATAGAGAATGGGAAAGCTATCAGGGGAGGGGGTGGGAAATGGAGATTGGGTGGTGGGAATTGTATGGAATTGTACCCCTTCTACCCTATGGTTTTGTTAATTAATCCTTTCTTAAATAAAAAAAAGAAAAACAAACAAACAAACAAAAAATATTGTCTGGAAATACGTCATCAGAGTTTAGAATAGGGCTAGAACCTGGTTCCAGATGCTACCTTGATGCCAACTGGATTTCCCAGGGCAAACAACCCAATCAATGTGTCCTGGAGTCCCACCTCCCCAGATCCCTGTCCTACTAGGAAAAGAGAAAGGATGGGAGTATGGATTGTCCTGCCAATACCCATATACAGTGGAGAAGCAATTACAGAAGTCAGACCTTCCATCTTCTGCACTCCATAATGATCCTGGGTCCATACTCCCAGAGGGTTAAAGAATAGGAAAGCTATCAAGGGAGGGGATGGGATACAGAGTTCTGGTGGTAGTATTTGTGTGGAATTGTATCCCTCTTATCCTGTGGTCTTATCAGTATTTCTATTTCATAAATAAATATTATAAAAAATAAAAAAATATATTTTTTTATAAAATAGGGAATATTTTTTAAGAATAGGGCTAGAAAGCTGGATTAGGGTGAGAGTAGCTCCCAAACATGAAGAAAATTTATAAATACCATTGACTGCTTAGCCCACTGATCTGAGTTAGAGTCAATATATACTAATATACCTGAGGAAGATGGGTCCTGAAATTGGGGCAGCTTGGAACATACCTACTCATGACCACAGAATGTGAGCTCAGATCTATAGGAATGCAGAGGTCATATAGGCTCCTATGCTGAATATGGGCCCCAGATCAGAACAAATCAATGGGGTTTTTAGTCAACAATATTTATATACCTTCTCCATATTTGGGAGCTACTCTCTTCCCTGATCCAGCTTTTTGGTCCTTTTTCCAGCCATGACATCATCTCCCCAGACAATAACTTGGGTCCACCTGCATATCAGATGTCAGGCTCAGAAAAAAAAAGAAAGAAAGAAAGAAAAGAAAAGATAAGAAAAAAAAAAAACTAGTATAGACATGGGCTCTTTGGAATATAACTAAAATAGGGCTTTACTAACTATCTACACAACAGATACCCCCAAATCTTCATCTGCAATATTCCAGCCTTTAGGTTCATGATTAGTCAACAATTTGTTTGGCTCTATATGTTAACTCTTTTTCAGCCACCAGGTTCCAGATGCTAGCAGGATGTCAACCGGACTTCCCTGGACAGATGACCCCATCAATGTGTCCTGGAACCCCACTTCCCCAGAACCCCACCCCACTAGGGAAAGAGAGATAGGCTGGGATTATGGATCGACTTGTCAATGTCCACGTTCAGAGAGGAAGCAATTTCAGTATGGATCCTGGGTCCATACTTCAAGAGGGATAAAGAATAGGTAAGCTATCAGGGGAGAGGATGGGATATGGCATTCTGGTGGTGGGAATTGTGTGGAGTTGTACCCCTCTTTTTTAAAAAAAAATTTATTTCCTTTTTGTTGTCCTTGTTTTTATTGTTTTTGCCGTTGTCGTTAGATAGGACAGAGAGAAATGGAGAGAGGAGGGGAAGACAGAGAAGGGGAAAGAAAGATAGACACCTGAAGACCTGCTTCACACTTGTGAAGCAACTCCCCTGCAGGTGGGGAGCAGGCTGGAACCGGGATCCTTAAGCCAGTCCTTGCCCTTTGCCCCAAGTGGGCTTAAGCTGCTGCACTACCGTCTGACTCCCAGTCATACCCCTCCTATCCTATGGTTTTTGTCAGTGTTTCTTTTTTATAAATAAAAATTTAAAAAATATATATCAATATTTAGCACAGGAACCTGTGTGACCACTGAGTCCCTGTCGGTCTTAGCTCTCAAGTCCATGGTCACAGTTACAAACACTATAGGCTTCTGGTCCAAGGGACTGCAATATGAACAAAATCTATCCCAAGCATGCCCACCTACACTTCCCTGCACAGTTTGGTTCCCAATTCAGCAATTCAACCAGTGACTTTTCTGCTTTATCTGAAAAGAACGATTATTTCTATTTGCTGCAGTCAGTGTCTAGAGCCCCTTCTTTCTCATAAGAACCAGTTGTAGAAGATCTATCAGAGGCAAGCGCAACTGAAAGATGCAAAGAATGAGATAGAACTCGCTATCTTATCACCTAACTCAATACATATACTTTGAAAAGTAGAAGCATCCTTTTTGTTTTTTTTCCTATGAAAATTAAAAGTGTATATTGCAAAAAATTCAAAAATTATAAAATTGTGAAAGTGTTAAAGTTGTATTGAGTTTGACACCTGAAACTATCTTTCTGGTAAATCTTTCTGTACATTTAGTACTTAAGTATTATGTATTTTTCTCATTTTAAACAAAATTGAGAACAGACTTTAATTAATTTATTATCATAAAAATTTATTATCATAACTATTTTTTATGTCAATACATACGTCATTTTAATGTTACACTGTATAAGTTAGTTCACTTGACTAACCCCGTTATTGCAGATGTCTTCTGAAAACTCTTCTTTTAAGGAAAGGCACTAACTCTTAACAGTATCACTGTTCTCTCAGAATCCCCTTAGCCTAAATTTGTCTAACATAGTAATTTAAACAGTTGTTCACTTCTGGCTCATTTAAAGGGGGAAGAAGCTTTTTATTTTCTTTTTTGCCTCCAGGGTTATTGCTGAGGCTTGGTGCCTGCACTACAAATCCACTGCTCCTGGAGGCCATCTTTTTCTTTTTGTTGTTGTTGGACAGGACAGGGAGAAATTGAGAGAAGAGGGGAAGACAGTAAATGGTAGAGAAAGATAGACATCTGCAGACCTGCTTCACTGCTTGTGAAGCAACCCTCTGCAAGTGGGGAGCAGGGAGGGATGGAACCGGGATCCTTTTAGGGGTCCTGGCGCTTCATACTGTGTGGCTTAACCTGCTGTGCTACTGCCTGGCCCCCAGAAGCGGATCTGTTTTAAACTACTGAAAGCATCAGAAATAGTACTTTTGTATTATTATTTTTGTCGTTGTTGCTATAGCTTCACCACGCCAAATGGACTTTTCAATATTAAGGCAGGGACAGAAGGAGAGCAGACATAACACAGCATGAAGCTTCCTCCAGTGTCATGGGGGCTGGGCTCGAATCTGGGTTTCCCACATGACAAAGCATAAACTCTATTTTGCTGGCTCATTGTGAGAAATTTTTAAGCAACATTTAAGTTTATTGAGTTCACAGAGAAGAGTAGGCATCATATCCCTAGTTGTTTTTTTTTTTCTGACTCATCTCCACATTCATTCTAAAATTGTATAGAAGTGCCTATAGCACAATATTTTGGCATTGACTATAGCACTCCCTGATGACTACCAAACTTTTAATTGCAAGGGCGTGGTTATTAAATGGCATGAGTCAACACATTTCCACAACTGACACCATTTATACTTTGTTAAGATAACAAAGTAGGGCTAGGAGCCAGAAATCAAGTTATTACAGAGATCTAGCAAATGCATAAATATGCAGTTTAATGAAAAGTGACAGGAGCTGGGGAGGTGTCTTATTGGTGGAACACAGACCACATGTGAGTAAGGCCCTGGGTTTAACCCTCTGCACTGCATTAAAAAACAAATAACAATCAAACAAAAAACAACAGAAAAAAAAAAACACCATAAATGGTGGAATAGTGATCTGAAGTCTCTCACAAAAATTTAAAACAGGGACCAGCAGATGGCTCACCTGTAGGGGAGAAGCTTCATGTGTCTTGCTGTGGTGGCTCACCTCCTTCTCCCTCTATATTTCTCTTAGTCTTTTACCTTCTATCAGGAGGAAAGGGGGGGAAAATGGCTACCAGGAATGGTGGAGTTGTACAAACACCAAACTCCAATGATAACCCTGCTGGGGGAAAAAAATTAAAAGAAATAGAATAAATAAAAAGCAGAATATATATTTTATAACAAGAGTCTATAGAATATATATTTTATAACAAGAGTTTATAGAGGCAAGATGAGAAAATGAAGTCATAGCCCAAAGACTCTAAATGACACGAAGGATCATATAAAGTAATAACTCTTGGACATCCTTGCCATTCATTTCTAACATGGTCAACTTCTTTTGAAAAAAGGGCCCATTGTAATGGAAACCAATCTTATAATGAAGATCTTTGATCGGATCACCTTGAAGATATAGGGCAGGCAAACTTGCTTGTGAGTTCCCATTCATACCTTATGTTTTCCATTTACAAAGAATGATAACTATTTGAGAAGTCTAGTTTCCTGGTTATTTTTGGACATCAAATACCTTTGTCATGTAATAAACCTTGGACATTTTTAGAAACAACCGTTGATAAGATTCTAAAGCCTTGACATATAACCTGTCTCTAAGACTTACTGAGAACTTTGGTAGATATGTATGTGGGGTGGGAGTAGAGGGGCCTATATCCTTGTTATCTGAAGATCTTGTATGTCACTATTAGATCACTAATAAAAAAAGATTAAAGAGTAAAGCATTGGCATACAGGTGCCTAGGAAAATAGACTCTATGTTGTTTTATACCTGAGTTATGTAGTATCGTAGAAAAGGTGACACGGTGGAGCTCTATGCAGATCTGTCTAAAAGCATGAAAGCTTAATAGTTCATGTTAAAAAATGGAATTAAAATTTTACTTACTGGGGGCCACTGGTGGTGGCGCACTAAGTTAACATACATAGTATGAAGCACAAGGACCCACTCAAGGATCCAGGTTTAAGCACCTGGCTCCCCACCTGCAGGGGGGTCACTTCACAAGTAGGTCTGCAAGTGCCTGTCTTTCTCTCTCCCTCTTTATCTTTCCCTCCTGTCTTAATTTCTCTCTGAATTAATTTCTTAATTTCTCTCATCCAATAAAAATTGAAAAAATGGCTATAGGAGCAATGGATCTGGAGTGCAGGTATGGAGGCCCAGTGACAACCCTGCAGGCAAAAAAAAAAAAAAAAAAATTAATCACTAGCTTTCCTGAGGTAAAATTGACAATGTGGATATTTTAGCCCTTTAAGGTATACAACTTGATTCAATGTGTGAATATAGTGTAAAATAACTACAATAGTTGAGATGATTAACATGTCCCTCCCCTCCCTTAGCTACTCTACCATTTTCTTTCTTTCTTTTTTTTTAAAATTTATTTAAGAAAGGAGACATTAACAAAACTGTAGGATAGGAGGGGTACAACTACACACAATTCCCACCACCCGATCACCATATGCCATCCCCTCCCCTGATAGCTTTCCCATTCTCTATCTCGGGGAGTATGGACCCAGGATCGTTGTTTGGCTTTGTACGTTAACTACTCTACCTTTTATGTATAGTGGCAAGATTTAGTATCTAGAACCTAGTAAATTTCAAATATATAATGCATTGTTAGCTACAGTTATATTCCTGTACCTTAGCTCTTCAGAATTTATTAATCTTTCATAAGTGAAACTTTGTATCCCTTGACCTTTATATATATCCCCATTTTCTCCTCCCATTTTTCAAACCACTGTTCTACTTTCTGTTTCTATGAGTCTATTTTCAATTCCACCTGTAAGTGAAATCACACAGCATTTACCTTTTTGAATCTAACTTTTTTATTTAGCGTATATCCTCCAGTTCATTCACATTGTCACAAATGGCACAATTTCCTTTTCAAGGCTGTGTAATACTTCATGGTCCATATGTGTAAAAAAAATGTTTTCTTCATCCATCAGTAGATATACAGATTGTTTCCATATCTTGGTTATTGTGAAAAAAAAAGTTAAAATAAATATGAGTGCAAGTTATCCATTTTTAAATATTAAAAAGTTATTACAATTGTCTAATATGGGTGCTCTCAACAACTACCTTTGTATAATTATTATGCTGTCTCTCCTACCCACTAAATAACTCCCAACTTCTTCTATGTAGTCTCCAGAAGTATTATTACTTTTGACCAAAAAAAAAAGTTTGAGAAAGAAACTCATTCTTAAGTACTAAGAGGCACTAGATGATACGTAGGCAAATTAATTTTTGTGGAATCTAACTTGAATGAGGTCATTGAGTACAAGTAGCTTTGCTCCCAATTGTTCTTAGAGGGCTGGCAAATAGCTTACCTGGAATCGGTGCTTGCTTTGCCATACACACAACCCAGATTCAAATCCAGCCCCCACAGCACTGAAGGAAGCTGGGGTGCTGTGGTATCTTTTCCTCTGTCTGTCTCTGTTTCTTTCTATCTGAAAAGTCGACGCAAAGTAGTTAAATCCCTGGAAGTGACAATATGGATTGTCGTCAATGCTTACACTTGATTGAGGACCACTATGAAAGGTCTACTACAAGATAGACAATATACTCAAAAATACACAAATTTATACTTGAGTTTTCATATTCTTTGTATTAATTTGCTTCAAAAAGAAACATTTCTTCTTCTAAATCATGCGATAGTTTGACAAATAGATATATTTTTTCACTTTTTAGTGAAAAGTTTTCCTTAAGACTTCTGAGAAGAAGGCCAGGTAGTGATGTATCTAGTTAAGCACTCATTACAGTGCACAAGGATCTGGGTTCAAGCCTGTGGTCCCCACCTGCAGGGGAAAAGCTTCAAGAGTGGTGAAGCAGGGCTGCAGGGGTCTGTCTCTCTCCCTCTACCTCCCCTACCCCTTTCAATTTCTCTCTGTCTCTATCCAATAATAAATCAAAATATATTTTTAAAAAGATTAAAAAATTGAGATAAGGAAGTGCTTCAGACTATTTTACATACTTCTTTCCTTATTGTTAAGTAGCATTTAGTAGAAGTGGAGAAATAACTTTTTTTCCATCAGAAAACAAAGAACTGTTGTTACAATCAAAGTCTTTTGTAACAAAAACAATGACTCTAAAACTTGATTGGAAAGAATAAGAAAGCAAATAATAGAAGAAGAATTTAATTATGAAAAAGGGCTAAATCAATTCAATGTAATAATATACCAAAGCCACCATATTAAAGCACAGAAGTAGAGTTAAAAATAACCGAGTGCAGAAAACTTCCCATTTATGTGTAGGGACTTAATGTATAATACAAGAGATTTCACAACTCAGTAGAGAAAAGAAGAACACTGCAAAGATTGTCAATTTAAGGGCTACAGTTTAGGTAATCTCTCATGCTATACATCAAAATAAATTCCAAATGAATTATACAGCAGGAATGAGTAAATGGAGAAGTCTCTCAGTAATAGAGCACGGGGCTTGTATCCATTACCATATAAGCCGTTACTACATAAACTGGAATGATTATCTGGTTCTCTTTCTTTTTTTTTAATATTTATTTTATTTATTTATTCCCTTTTGTTGCCCTTGTTGTTTTATTGTTGTAGTTATTATTGTTGTTGTCGTCATTGTTGGATAGGACAGAGAGAAATGGAGAGAGGAGGGGAAGACAGAGGAGGAGAGAAAGATAGACACCCGCAGACCTGCTTCACCGCCTGTGAAGTGACTCCCCTGCAGGTGGGGAGCCGGGGTTCGAACCGAGATCCTTATGCCGGCCCTTGTGCTTTGCGCCACCTGAGCTTAACCCACTGCGCTACAGCCCGACTCCCTCTGGTTCTCTTTCTAACTCTCTTACATTAAAAACAATTTTAAAAGGTATACATAAAATATTAAACAATAGAGAAATTAGAGCACAGGACAGATACTTTATAAGCTTCTGGAATGTGATTTTAAAAATTAGGTTTCTTTAGCTAAAAAGAGACCAGAGCATTGTTGTTCCAGTCTGGCACATGAAGTACAAGGGATTGAACCCAGGACCCCATACATGCAGATTCTATGCCACACCTATTATCTACACCCTGAGCCACTATCTAGGCCTCTGGAAAATGATTAAATCTATTTTCTTATTTTTTATTTTCTTTTTAAAAATGATTTATTTATATATTACAGAATTACATGTCGATAGGGGTTTGGATCCATACCATTCCCATCACCAGAGCTCTGAATCTTCATTGCAATCCACCATAGTTCCCCTGAGGTTGTAGACATGGGCCAACCATCATCTTCACAATCATCTGTGCATATTTGTACATAGTTTCCCCCTCCCCTTTTTTTCTTTTTTCTGATTCAACCCTCTCTTCCCCTTCAAGCCACTCATGACATCATAGCTACCTCCATATGTCCCTCTCCTTTTCCTTCTCTCTCTCTGGGTGCTGATGGAGCTGGAGTTCAGAGCCCTCTTATCTTCATCCTATCACTTCTTCCCTGCTGGGGGTATGGATCAAGGTTGTTTGGGGGGGGGGAGCAGAAGATAGGAGTTCTGGCTTCTGTAATTGCTTCTCTGCTGAACATGGGCATTGTCAGGTCGATCCATACCCCCAGTCTGTTTCTATCTTTCCCTAGTGGACCAGAGCTCTGGAGATGCGAGGGTCCAGGGCACATTGGTGAGGTCGCCTGTCCAGAGAAGTCAGGATAGAGTCATGGTAGCATCTGTAACCTGGTGTCTGGAAGGTGGCATGACCTAAGTTAAGACACAATGGTTAATGAACAGCAACCAAAAAGTAGGATTAGAGCAGAAGAGATTAGGGATTTTAAAATAGAAGAAAGTTAGGAGAACTATTTTAGGCATGTTCCTGGGGGCACACAAGTATGACAGTTTTGCTTGAGTTTAGTAGCTAGCCTGAAGTTGGATAAAAAATATTTTGTTTTTTTTTATGAGACACGAGAGTACTGCTTTAGCACAAGATGATTACTTTTTATACTTAACAGCATTTTTGTAAACTAAAGAAAAATTTGTACAGATTTTAAAGCAACAAAAAAGAACAGGCAACAACAAAATGATGAAGAGACACAAAAAGCTACTAAATATTGTTATCATCAGTAACTCATTTATGTTCCTTGGATTCTGGCTTCCTTCTTTGTAAAATGAAGACAACACTATATAACTGTGTTCTTTGTCTGGCTGTCTCATAGGAGAAATTAGACAGTGGTTGTAGTATATATGGTCTTCTCTTTTTACAAGGCCTAACAACATAATATGAGAATCTTGATACAGGAAATTCTCACAAATATACAGCTACTATTCACAGCATTGACTAGACCCCATTTTTCTGTTCATCCCTTGCAATGGCAGATATATAAATTAATATTCCAAAGCTATTAATTTGCCATTTAAAATGCTCATAGTTTATTACACATTTAATTCTATCAAGGAATGATTGAATGCAGATGCTAACTGCTTTTAGCAATTTCTAATTTGGTCATTAAGATGGCTTCTTCTATGGAGTTTCTTATGTTTGCTTCCTACCACAATTTCTTCAGTCCCCAACCTTGCCTATATAACAACTACACAGTAATGCTCCATGTGCAGCGTTTGTATTTGTGTGTGTTTACATAATATAGAAGAGTTTACTCATCTCCTATCATTGCCTTCAGAGCTGGCAACACTAAATTCTCTTTGCATAACTATTATGCTATCTACCCCCGCCCTACACTAAATTATTGACTAAGATTTAACCATCACATAGTTCATGCCTCACATGTATGAGACCCACATTTAGGTCCCAATAATACCCTTCCTCTCAAAAAAGGGGATTTACTACTCTAAGTAGCGCAGGGGGTGCAAGGATGGATGGTGAAGGAAGAAGAGGAACACTTATTTAAAGCCATTGATCATTTCTGTATTGCTACTACATATACCTTGCCTAATCTAAAGTTAGCAACACAACATTGCTGAGCCACTATGAATACAGATATATAACAGCACACTATACAGTGTCTTGCAATGTAGATACAATAAAGAAATCATTTCAAAAACATAGGTAATAGTCAAGTATAGTAAAACAATCAGGAAGTGATGAGTTTCAAATGTTTTCACCTATTTTCAATATAATTTACAGCTATAGGTAATATACTACAAGGTTAAATGACCTGTGTTTTAACACCTGAATGTCAATACCTTTTAAATCTAAGCAATTTGCTTATCTGCTAGTACAAATCAGTTCTAGACATGAAAACCTTTTGTGGAAACATTATGCTATGGCTCGTAGGCCAAAATGTTGGTGTCATCTGTAACTACTCTCTTTTTCACACATCTTATTTCAATGTTATTAATATATTCTTCTTTCAAAATACATCCACGTTCAATCTCTTTATTTTATTTTATTTTATTTTTTTAATCTTTTTTATTTATTTGCTATTGATAGAGACAGAGAAAAATTGAGAGAGGAGGGGGAGACAGGAAGAGAGACAGAGAGACACCTGTAGCCCTGCATCAGCACTCATGAAGCTTCCCCCTACAGGTGGGGACCAGGGGCTTGAACCCAGGTCCTTGCACCACCACGTGGCCCCCATGTTCAATCTCTTAATGCTCTTCCACAACACCATCTTCTCTGAGCTGCCATTTTTTTCTTTTTTAAAACTGCTCCAGGGCTACTGCTGGTACTCAGTGCCTACACTACAAAGCCAGTGCTCCCAGGAGTGTTTTCCCTTTTCTTTTCTTTTCTTTTCTTTTCTTTTCTTTTCTTTTCTTTTCTTTTCTTTTCTTTTCTTTTCTTTTCTTTCTTTTCTCTTCTCTTCTCTTCTCTTCTTTCTTTCTTTTTTTTCTTGCTTTATATTTGATAGGACAGAGATAAATTGAGAGGGGAGGGAGAGGTAGAGAGGGAGGGAAAGTTAGATACTTGCAGCACTGCTTTAATACTCATGAAGCTTCCCCCTTGTAGGTGGGCTTTGGAGGTTTGCAGTCAAATGCTCTATCACTGACCTGTACCCCTAGGACAGGAAGTTTGAACCTAAGTCCTTGCACTTTGTAACATATCCATTCAACAGGGTGTACCATCACCCAGCCCCTGAGCTGATAAATATGTAATTTAAAAATTAATTTAATTTAATTTAATTTATTTGTTCCTTTTGTTGCCCTTGTTGTTTTATTGTTGTAGTTATTATTGATGTCATTGTTGTTGGATAGGACAGAGAGAAATGGAAAGAGGAGGGGAAGACAGAGAGGGGGAGAGAAAGACAGACACCTGCAGATCTGTGAAGCAACTCCTCTGCAGGTGGGGAGCCGGGGGCTCGAACTGGGATCCTTCCACTGGTCCTTGTGCTTAGTGCCACCTGCGCTTAACCCGCTGCGCTACCACCCGACTCCCCATTAATTTTATTTTAATGAAAGAGATTCTGACACACACGTGCGCGCGTACACACACACACACACACACACACACACAACAGAGCACTGCTCAGCTCTAGTTTATGGTGGTGCTGGGGATTGAACTTGGGAACTCAGAGCCTCAGGCATCAGTGTCTTTTGCATAACCACACTGCTATCTCCCCAGCCCGAACTAACATTTTTTAACTGGATTATTGGAGTGGCATCCTGAATGGTTTCAATTCCATTCTTGCTCCCTTAAACTCAATAGACTCATTAGATTTAAAAAAAATTTTATTTATAAAATGGAAACACTGACAAGACCATAGGATAAGAAGGGTACAACTCCACATAATTCCCCACCAGGACTCCATATCCCATTCCCTCTCCTGGTAGCTGCCCTATTCTTTAACCCTCTGGGAGTATGAACCCAGGGTCACTATGGGGTGTAGAAGGTGGAAGGTCTGGCTTCTGTAATTGCTTCCCCACTGAACATGGATGTTGGCAGATTGATTCATACTCCCAGCCTGTCTCTTTCTCTAGTAGGGCAGAGCTCTGGGGACGTGGGGCTCCAGGACACATTGGTGGGGTCATCTGCCCAGGGCAGTCCCAGCTGGCATCATGTTAGCATCTGGAACCTGGTGGCAGAAAAAAGAGTCAACATATAAAGCAAAACAAATTGTTGACTAATTATGAACATAAAGGCTGGAATATTGCAGATGAAGATTTGGGGTCTCTGTTTTGGAAATAGCTAGTAGTAATATATATGTAATTTTTAAATTAATTTAATTTTAATGAAAGAAATTCTGAGAGAGGCAAACACACACACACAGAACAGAGCACTGCTCAGCTCTAGTTTATGGTGGTAATGGGGATTGAACATGGGACCTCAGAGCTTCAGGCATGACAGCCTTTTGCATCACCACACTGCTATCTCCCCAGCCCGAACTAACATTTAAAAAAATTTTTTTTTAATTTATTTCTTTATTGGGGAATTAATGTTTTACATTCAACAGTAAATACAATAGTTTGTACATGTATAACATTCCCCAGTTTCCCATTTAACAATACAACCCCCACTATGTCATTTATCATCCTTCATGGACCTGTATTCTCCCCACCCACCCACCCCAGAGTCTTTTACTTTGGTGCAATACGCCAATTCCATTTCAGGTTCTACTTGTGTTTTCTTTTCTGATCTTGTTTTTCAACTTCTGCCTGAGAGTGAGATCATCCCATATTCATCCTTCTGTTTCTGACTTATTTCACTCAACATGATTTTTTCAAGGTCCATCCAAGATCAGCTGAAAACGGTGAAGTCACCATTTTTTACAGCTGAGTAGTATTCCATTGTGTATACAGACCACAACTTGCTCAGCCACTCATCTGTTGTTGGACACCTGGGTTGCTTCCAGGGTTTGGCTATTACAAATTGTGCTGCCAAAAACATATGTGTACACAGATCTTTTTGGATGGATGTGTTGGGTTCCTTAGGATATATCCCCAGGAGAGGAATTGCAGGGTCATAGGGTAGGTCCATTTCTAGCCTTCTGAGAGTTCTCGGGACTGTTCTCCACAGAGGTTGGACCAATTGATATTCCCACCAGCAGTGCAGGAGGGTTCCTTTGACCCCACACCCTCTCCAGCATTTGCTGCTCTTACCTTTTCTGATGTATGACATTCTCACGGGAGTGAAGTGATATCTCATTGTTGTCTTGATTTGCATTTCTCTGACAATCAGAGACTTGGAGCATTTTTTCATGTGTTTCTCAGACTTTTGGATCTCTTCTGTGGTGAATATTCTGTCCAAGTCCTCCCCCCATTTTTGGATAGGGTTATTTGTTGTCTTATTGTTGAGTTTGGCAAGCTCTTTATATATGTTGGTTATTAAACTCTTGTCTGATGTATGGCATGTAAAGATCTTCTCCCATTCTGTGAGGGGTCTCTTGGTTTGGGTAGTGGTTTCTTTTGCTGTGCAGAAGCTTTTTAATTTGATGTAGTCCCATAGGTTTATACTTGCCTTAGTCTTCTTTACAATTGGATTCTTTTCATTGAAAATGTCTTTAAAATTTATGCGGAAAAGAGTTCTGCCAATATTTTCCTCTAAGTATTTGATAGTTTGTGGTTAATAACTATTGAAATAATAGTCAAACCATATCTGTGATCTTGGGAGAACTACTGCAGTTTCAAGTGCAGGGAATGGGGACACAGAACACTGATGGTGGGAATGGTACGGAATTATACCACTGTTATCTTATAATTTTATAAATTAATATTAAATCACTATTTAAAAAGAATATGTCTTTGTCTAAAGGTTAATTTCATGGTAGGGGAGCTAAAGTCAGAGATAAGATTAACTTTGAAATATAAGTGCTGTCTCTTACAGAAGATCTAATTAATTTAGAAGACAAAATCCAAGTCTACATGCCTTTGCCTTACTGAGTCATTTCAAAATAACATTCCTAAATGACCTTCCCAATCCTCTTCCCCCAGTCCGCCCCACTAGATAAACTATTTAAAGATGATATCTAAGGCTATGGGGTGAATTACTCAGAATTTCTGGGTCTCTCCCATGTATGTAGGAGGTAGACATGTTATTTAAAATGTATTCTTATCAATCTGCTTACTGCTTGTTTGATGGTTTGTTCAGCCTGGAAAGAATGCTGAGGAGTACAGGAGGATCTCTTTTATGCCTCAGCACTGACAACCACTAATTTATAAGTTGGTATGCTAAACATAAGTACCAAATCAATCTATGCTCACTGAAATATTGCCTTGGTAACTTGGTAATGAAATTATCAAAATTATTAATGATTAATTCCAATGGAATTTTATCTAGAGAACTTCAGGTACAACCTACCTTCTCTAGGTTTATGATTAGTCAACAATTTGTTCTGCTTTCTATCTTAACTCTCTTTCAGCCACCAGGTTCCAGATGCCACCATGATGCCAGTCTGACTTCCCTGGGCAGACAGACCCCACCAATGTGTACTGGAGCCCGCTTCCCCAGAGCTCTGCCCCACTAGGGAAAAAGAGAGAGAGAGAGAGAGAGAGAGAGAATGGCTGGGAGTATGGATCAACCTGCCAACACCTGTGTTCAGTAGGGAAGCAATTATAGAAGCCAGACCTTCCACCTTCTGCACCCCATAGTGACCCTGGGTCCATATTCCTAGAGGCCTAAAGAATAGGAAAGCTATCAGGGGAGGGGAGGGGATACAGAGTTCTGGTGGTGGGAATTGTGTGGCGTTGTACTGCTCTTATCCTATGGTCTTGTCAATATTTCCATTTTATAAATAATAATTGAAAAAATCTGCCTTCTCTAGCCAATCTTTCAGTAAATATTTGCATGTTCTTCATTTTGCAGCAAGTTGAATGTTAGATGCCTTTAGTGTCTTTGTAGCAAAAGGCCAGTCTCATTCAGTTGTAATTCAGTAAGGAGTAAGGGAAAGAGAAAAAGTCAAGAACATGACATATACCCGAAAGACCTGAACCTCTGGAACATACCAAAGAAATTTATGTAGCAAATAAATTCTTTTTAATTCTTTAAAAAAATTTTTTGATATTTATTTATTTCCTTTTGTTGCCCTTGTTTTGTAGTTGTAGTTATTATTGTTAATGATGATGTCGTTGTTGGATAGGACAGAGAGAAATGGAGAGAGGAGGGAAAGACAGAGAGGGGGAGAGAAAGACACCTGCAGACCTGCTTCACCGCCTGTGAAGCGACTCCCCTGCAGGCAGGGAGCTGAGGGCTTGAGCTGGGGGCTTGAACTGGGATCCTTACGCCGGTTCTTGCGCTTTGCTGCCAGGTGTGCTTAACCCGCTGCACTACTGCTCAACTCCCTAATTCTTTTTTTATTTATGATTCTAGGGGCCAGGTGTGGTGCACTTGGTTGAATGCACATGTTACAGTGCATTCACTGGACCCAGGTTTGAGCCCCTATTCTTACCTGCAGGGGGGAAGCTTTCTAAATGGTGAAGCAGGGCTGCTGGTGTCTCTCTGTCTCTCTCTTTCTCTATCACCTTTCCTTTTGATTTCTGGCTGTCTGTGTCCAATAAATAAATAAAGATAATAAAAATTTTGGAAAAAAAAAGAAAGAGAGAAATTTGGCACTCATTCAGGGATGATTTCAGCCTCACTTTGTTTTCCTCAGGTTATTCAATTTGCAACGGAAGATGGTTGGGGGTGGAAAGCTACAGTTTAAACCTGAGAAAGGCTGACAGATTTTATAATTCAGTCTCAGTCCACAGTGAAAATGGTGTTGGGAGGACTACCACCCGAGTTTCCTGGCTCTCAACGCAATTCTTTTTTCACTGTATCATAAAATCTGCCCTTTATACATTCTCTTTCAAAGGTAGGTAATAGGTCCAAAGTTCTTGTTGATTCTTTAAACAATTTATGTGTGGTAGGCAGGACTGGTTATTGAATGTACTCACGTTTTACTTCCTAGCTTGTATCCAATGCCATCTCCAGTTCTATATACAAAGTACATAGCAACTAAGTGCAATGCTAAAGCGTTCCCTCTGTTTTCAAACTATTTCTTTACAATAGCTTTAACTTAACACTTCAAACTCTCATGTTGTTGGCTCATTTGGATAAAAACACAAGAAACCTTTATTAAAATGCCAGTGGGAAATATAAATAGAGGATGATCCCATCCAGTCCTTGCCTGGCATTAGCTCCTGCAAGAAATCTCTTAGAAAGCCTTTTAAAAGAGTCTTGAAGGAGTGGGACTCTGTAGAGACAGGGGTTGAATGACACAGTATAACGTGAAAGATGTGAGGTAGGCTATAGTGAGAACTACAGTGACTGGAAGTGGCCTTAAGTATACTCTAATTTCATCTCAGGTGGTTCACTTTCTAACAAAGTCCCAAAACCTAGATATACACCAGTTTCTGTGAGAGAGAGTATATGTTCACACGTATCCATAAACTACTGCAAAATATATACCTGAAAGCAGAAGTACACTAGAGTTTGCAGTGAGTACCTCCCTAACACCTCCTCTCCACTATTCCAAGCTTTGGGACCATGATTGCTCAACAACTTGTTTGGCTTCGTATGTTAACTCTCTTTTCAGTCACCAGGTTCCAGATGCCATCAGGATGCTGGCCAGGTTTCCCTGGATTGAAGACCCCACCAGTGTGTCCTGGAGCTCAGTTTCCCCAGAGACCCACCCTACTAGGGAAAGAGAGAGGCAGACTGGGAGTATGGACTGACCAGTCAATGCCCATGTTCAGCGGGGAAGCAATTACAGAAGCCAGACCTTCTACCTTCTGCAACCCACAATGATCCTGGGTCCATGCTCCCAGAGGGATAGAGAATGGGAAAGCTATCAGGGAAGGGGGTGGGATATGGAGATTGGGTGGTGGGAATTGTGTGGAGTTGTACCCCTCCTACCCTATGGTTTTGTTAATTAATCCTTTCTTAAATAAATAAAAAAAAAGAAGTCACTGAGGGAGTAGGGTGGTAGCGCAGCAGGTTAAGCTCACGTGGCGCGAAGCACAGGGACCGGCATAAGGACCCTGGTTCTAGCCCCCGGCTCCCCACCTGCAGGGGAGTCGCTTCACAGAAGGTGAAGCAGGTCTGTGGGTGTCTATCTTTCTCTCCCCCTCTCTGTCTTCCCCTCCTCTCTCCATTTCTCTCTGTCCTATCCAAAAACGACAACAACAATAATAACTATAACAATAATAAAACCAAGGGCAACAAAAGGGAAAATAAGTAAAATTTTTTTAAAAATTTAAAAAACAAAATAAACAAAACAACTTTAAAAGAAGTCACTGAGTTAAAAAAAGTGAAAGAAAGAAAGAAAGAGGGAAGGAAAGGAAGAAAAGAAAGGGAGAAAGGGAGAAAGAAAGAAAGAAAGAAAGGAAGAAAGAAAGGGAGGGAGAGAGGGAGGGAGAAGAAAGAAATCATTGATAAGGGAGCCAGAAAGTGGCGCACCTGACTGAATGGACACATTGCCAGGTAATATGAACAGGTTCAAGCCCCTAGTCCTCACCTGAAGAAGGAAAGTAGTTAAGCAATACTTCCTCTTTCTTTCTCACTCCTATTCTATCTTCCTCCCCCCTCAATTTCTCTCTGTCATCAAATTGCAAATTAATAAATTAATATAAAGAAGTTGCTGAGTACCTGAGAAAGGTGGAAAGGACCAGAAAGTCAAGAAGTAGCAGTGAGCAAGGACAGAGACTAGAGCACCTTTGATCAGTTTAGAAAAGGAGGCCCCTTCTGCATGTCTTGCAAAATGAAACAGACTAGATTTCCACCCCCACCTTCTCATTTGTACGTGGGACAAGCTTTTGTGACAGACTTGTGTAAATCTCTTACTTCATACTGTTGCTCCAGGACTACCCTGTCCATCACCCCTACAGTCCCAAGGTGACCACAGATAAAGAGAACTAACTCTTCACTCCTGGCCACAGCTCACACAATGAGTTTTCTGAGCCCCTTCTCTGTGTAGTCACTGTCTTCTCAAGAAAAATCAATGAATTATTTTTTCACAGTTTTACATTCTAGCACTAATTGAAGTGAAGTTCGGCCTTAGTACAAATTTGTAAAGAGAGAAAAAAGAGTTTCTCAGGTTTTGTGAGAACTACAGTGGTGAGGGTGGTGTGTATGTGTGTGTTGGGGGAGGGGGTGGAGGCAGAACTTTGGTGGTGGGTACTGTGTGAAACCATACCTCTCAGATCTTTTTTTTTTTTTTTAAGATTTTTTTTTTTTTCCCTCCAGGGATATTGCTGGGCTCGGTGCCTGCACCATGAATCCACCACTCCTGGAGGCCATTTTTTTCCCCTTTTATTGCCCTTGTTGTTGTAGCCTCATTGTGGTTATTATTATTGCCATTGTTGATGTACCTCTCAAATCTTATAATACTATACATCATTACTAAATCACTAATAAAAATAATGACCTAAGAGTTTAATGAATTTCCCACATAACTAACAAATCAGTCAGTTGGGCTGGGCATTTGACAGTATTGGATCACAGGACTTGCAGGCCTGAGGCTCCAGATTTCCATACCTGCCAGAACTGAATAATGTACTGGTCTCTCTCTCTTCCCCTGTCTCTTACATAAAAGAAAATAAATCCTTTTTTTAAAAGGTCGAGTATTGTGTACAGAGCTGAGTCAAAATGAGGTCTGCCTGACTCATACTTATCTTTGTCTCCCTCTGCCACACCCCTTTACAGAAAGCAACTTCCAGGATGAGTGTAGTTGTTCATTCTCAGTTATGCCGACTCCATTCCTTACTACATTGCAAAGGTCTTTGATGGTTTAATTCATCAAGGTAAATGCCCAGGGCCCTGTAAATGGACCATCTGGTAGGAAACATATGGAAGTAAACCCTTTCACAGGGTCATAAGAAGTTTGATTAAGTGATGTATTACACCAAAGTAAAAGACTCTGGGGTGGGCGAGGGGAGGGTTAAGGTCCTGGAACATGATGGCAGAGGAGGACATAGTGGGGGTTGAATTGTGTGAAAAACTGGGAAATGTTGGGAGTCAGGCGGTAGTGCAGAGGGTTAAGCGCAGGCGGCACAAAGCACAAGGACCAGCTTAAGGTTCCCAGTTTGAGTCCCCTGCACCCCACCTGCAGGGGCATCTCTTCACAGGTGGTGAAACAGGTCTGCAGGTGTTTTGTCTTTCTCTCCCCCTCTGTCTTCCCCTCCTCTCTCCATTTCTCTCTGTCCTATCCAACAACAATGACATCAATAACTACAGCAATAAAACAACAAGGGCAACAAAAGGGAATAAATAAATACATATTTTTTAAAAAATTGGGAAATGTTATGCATGTACAAACTATTTTTTTATTTTTTAATATTTTTTATTTATAAAATGAAAACACTGACAAGACTATGGGATAAGAGGGGTACAATTCCACACAAATCCCACCATCAGAACTCTGTATCTCATCCCCTTGCCAAACTATTGTATTTTACTGTCAACTATAAACCATTAATGCCCCAATAAAGAAATTTTAAAAAAGAAACCAGACCTTCCACGAAAAAGAAGTTTGATTAATTCTAGATTTAAAAAATATTTTGTAAAACCTGAAAGAATTATTGTTAGTGATAGTATTAATGACAAGCTATTAGCAAGATGTTGTGTTGGATGCTATATAATAATCACAGTGTGAGATCTTCTTTAATCTTCCCAATACTCCTATGAGAATAATAGTGTTCTAGTTCCCTTGCCTTTACCACCCCAGTTTTTCAGATGAGGAAAAATGCTGCATTGAGTTGTAACTTAAAATATGGCAGGGAGCTACTCTCTTCCCTGATCCAACTTTCTAGCCCTTTTTTCCAGCCATGACATCATCTCCCCAGACAATAACTTGGGTCCACCTGCATATCAGATGTCAGGCTCAGGACAAAAACTAGTATAGTCACTGGCCCTGTGGAATACACCTAAAATAAACCTACAACCTATCTCCAAAATGAAGACCCCAAATCTTCATCTGTAATATTATAGCCTTTAGGTTCATGATTAGTCAACAATTTGTTTGGTTCTATATGTTAACTCTTTTTCAGCCACCAGGTTCCAGATGCTACCATGATGCCAACTGGACTTCCCTGGGCAGACAACCCTACCAATATGTCCTGGAGTTCCGCTTCCCTAGAGCTCTGGCCCACAAGGAAAGAGAGAGACAGGCTGGGAGTATGGATCCACCTGCCAACGCCCATGCTCAGCAGGGAAGCAATTACAGAAGCCAGACCTTCCACCTTCTGCACCCCATAGTGACCCTGGGTCCATACTCCCAGAGGGCTAAAGAATAGGAAAGCTATCAGGGGAGGGGAAGGGATACAGAGTTCTGGTGGTGGGAATTGTGTGGAATTGTGCCCCTCTTACCCTATGGTTCTGTCAGTGTTTCCATTTTATAACTAAAAATTTAAAATATATATATTGCAGGGGAGATGGCTTAATAGTTATACAAAAAGATTCTCAAGCCTGAGTTTCCAAAGTCCCAGGTTCCAATTCCTGCACTACCATAAACCAGAGTTGAGCAGCAGGACTTTGGTTTACAAAGACGGGGGAAGGGGGAGATGTTGGCACTCCTGGTTGAACACACACCATGCTCAAGGACCCTTAGATATATAGATAGACAGACAGACAGACAGACAGACAGACAACCACAGTACCAGAACTTCCTTCAGTGCAGGGCAGTGGGGATGGGCTCAAAATGGGTTGCACATATGGCAAAACAGTGCACTATCCAAGTGAGTTTTCTGCTTGCTCCAGGCTAGATTATTTCAAAAGTGGTTTACATTTGTCTTTCAATCTTTACCTTTTTATGTTTGCAAAAGAAACTTTTGTTTAAGAAATTTGACCAGGTGTTTTATTTTTGGCAGAGCCAGGGCCTTACGTAGGAATCATCTTACCACTGCTGGGCCAAGTCTTTCATTTAGACAGAGAGACAGGGAGAGGTAGAGACACCACTGTACCAGTGCTTATCCTGGTGCCATGGTACTCTTCTGTGGTCATGCAAATAGGAGTGCATATGCCTTACCAGGTGAGCTATCACTATAGCCTCTGGACAATTTTGAACTTAGTAGTTCAATGATTTCTCTCCTGTGCAGAGTATTTTCCCAGAAAGATCACCAAATCTGGCCTGCTTTCATGAAAGAATCACTGCTGACTCTTAGGGTATAATAGTCACATAATTAAAACCTTAGAATACTTGGTGCTGTACTTGCACTTCCAGTTACCTCAAAACTTACATCTTCTGATGTCTGAAGACAGCCCTGGAAGGCATCATTCCCACCCTATTGATAAAGTGCAGCCTTCACCTGAGTCACCAAGATGCCCGTCTCAGTGGGTGTGCAGCTGGTTATCCTAGAGCCTGATTTTCAAGAGGTGTGTGGGAGCTGAGGTTTCCCTGCACCAACAAGGTATTTTCAGACACCTGAAGGGCATGGGAGTGTTTGGCTAAGTTCTGACACAGTCTTCCTGGAGATAGCATCAGAGTCGACATGGCTCAGTCTCCCATAACCACATTTGTGTTCAATGGCAAGTTCCAAGTCCTCGAAAACCTGTGCTCCCGGCCTGTAGAACAGAGAGGTCCCTACGGCCCTCTGAGACTTCCGAGGCCTATTGCAAACCCAGATGATTATTATTCCTTCAAAACTACTGATTATATATCAGAGATCCTCAGGACACCCTCCTCAGGTACCATTCATTTGAAGAATGGCAATAGAAACTCCAGAAATTCACTGACTCACTACAGCAGTAATTGCTACAAAGGATCCTCTAGCCTATGAACCTTACCCTATGGAAGAAGTGCAGAGGGTAAGAAATGGGGAGGTGGGAGGGTGGCACATCCCTTTGCTCTGCAGGCTTGCCAGTCCACCCAAATTTCTGAGTTCACCAACGAGAATTATCTCCAAACTCAAGTCCCTTTGCTCTTTCATGGACACTTCATTTCATAGGCACCAGTGACTGACTCACTGACCATCACCTCATTTTCCCCTGGAGGTGAAAGTGAGGTCATACTGGAAGCTCCATCCTCTTTTTGTGCTGGTGTTCCTGGAAGTCCCTAGTCTCAGGGTTTCGTTTTTTCAAAATTTTTTCTTTCTTTTTTCTTTTTTTGCCATCAGGGTTATTGTTGGGGTTCGATGGCTGCACTATGTACCTACTGCTACCTGAGGTCATTTTTACCATTTCTTTTATCTTCTTTCTTCCTTCCTTCCTTTCTCTCTTTCTTTCTTTCCTTCTTTCTTTCTTTCTATTTTATTGCATAGGGCAGAGAGAAATTAAAAGGGGAGGAGCAGATAAAGATCAAGACAGACACATGCAGACCTGTTTCACTGCTTGTGAAGAGTCCTGCTGCAAATGGGGAGCAGGGGCTCAAACTCTCTCAGGTCCTTGAGCATAATACCATGTGCACTTAACTGGATGCGCCACCACCCCCCAAATTATCTTCAGATAGCAGAAGATGGCCATTAGCTTGCTTAACACTTGGGAAAATCCCAGGCTTTGGGGGTGGTGTGTAAGACAGGAGCTGCAAGTGAAGATGAAATATTTATGAGAAATATACTTTGCTTACCTGAATGACCAAACATATAAATACATATCTGAATATATTCATATAAATCACAATAGTACAGCGGGCAATAAACCACATCCAGCCTCAGGTGGTAGTGCGACACTGCTTATTATGAATTATTGGCATCATGTTTCTTGTTAGCAAGGAGTTTAGTACTCCACTCAAGCCCACAGACTCGATCAAAGCAATCTTTTAATCTCATGTTTGAGAATGTTTTGTAAATCACTCCTGCTCTCATTTATGTCAGCCAGGGGACAAAAGAATGCCAATTAGTGAACAGAGATAATTTAATGTATATAATTGTTAATTAAGTATCAAGATGCTAAGTAACTGCAGCAATGGAATGAAAGCTTGACTGAATCATGGGTGACAATGTCACTACCCAGCTATAAAACCCAAGACTGAGACAAAAAGAAGAAGAATTAGAATTTTAAAAATGCTGTGAAGGGGCCTTTATTGCAATTCTTTATAGCAAATTGTCTCTGTTCAGTTGATCTGTATGATCTCAGTTTCCTGAATGTACTATGTTAAATAAAGTCACTGTACCCATTTACATTCCTACATGATTATACTGTGTCCTTGCCTAAACTTGGCATTTTTCATATTTATTATCTTTAATTTTAAAGACTTGTTTATCCTATGAGAGGCCAGAGTACTGCTTAGCTCTGCCATGTCAGTGTCTGGGACTCTACCTGCCGAGCCTGCAGTTACTGTATTGAAAAATTGAAGTTGAGGTACATCTGCTATGCTGTTGCTCTGACTTTTCAGTTACATTTCCTTAGTGAGTAATGAAGTCAAGCATCTTAGCATTTGTTTATGAATTATTCTGTTATACTCTTGTGTTGAAACTTTAACTAGAAGGGGGTTAGGGCTTCAGCACTTAAAGGATTCACAGCGGGGAGCTGGGAATGGGTTTAAACAATACAAGGTTTATTAGGGCATTACAGAAGCATGGGACATATATTTAGATACACAAAACAAGCAGTTAGCATCAGGGGTTAAGAGTATGCTAGGTCCGGGAGTCGGGCTGTAGCGCAGCGGGTTAAGCGCAGGTGGCGCAAAGCACAAGGACCGGCATAAGGATCCCGGTTCGAACCCCGGCTCCCCACCTGCAGGGGAGTCGCTTCACAGGCGGTGAAGCAGGTCTGCAGGTGTCTATCTTTCTCTCCTCCTCTCTGTCTTCCCCTCCTCTCTCCATTTCTCTCTGTCCTATCCAACAATGACAACAACAATAATAACTACAACAATAAAACAACAAGGGCAACAAAAGGGAATAAATAAATAAAATAAATATTAAAAAAAAACGAGTGTGCTAGGTCCATAAAGTCTGAGTTTAGTTATCAAAAATTTAGTCCCATAAAATAAACAATTATCAGCTGAAGTATAGGTTGCTTATGGCTGTTGAGGGGTCTTAAAAGTTTACCAGCTAGTGTTCAGTTCTCAGGAGAAGTAGCCATGGTGGATGGATACCTGGAGCACCTCCGCCAAAATGAAGCAGCAGCCAGAGAGAGTGACCTGCTCCAACTCTGTACTTTATACATTCCCCTCTCTGTAGCATCTCCTCAGGCTGAATTAGCCTATGAATTAGCATTCATAGGCTAATAGTCCCAAACTCCTGTTGGGGTCACAACACTCTTTTTTTTTTTAAATTTTTATTTATAAAAAGGAAACACTGACAAAACCATAGAATAAGAGGGGCACAACTCCACACAATTCCCACTACCAAGAACTCCCATCTCCTCTCCTGATAGCTTTCCTATTCTTTATCCCTCTGGGAGTATGGACCCAGGATCATTGTGGGGTGCAGAAAGTGGAAGGACTGGCTTCTGTAATTGCTTCCCCGATGAACATGGGCATTGACAGGTGGATCCACACTCCCAGCCTGTCTCTCTCTTTCCCTAGAGGGGCGGGGTTCTGGGGAAATGGGACTCCAGGACACATTGGTAGGGTTGTCTGCCCAGGGAAGTTTGGTTGGCATCATGGTAGCTTCTGGAACCTGGTGGCTGAAAAAAGAGTTAAGATAGAAAGCCAGAAAAAAATAATACATAGGAATAAAACTGACCAAAGAAGTGAAAGATTTGTATACTGAAAACTATGAGTCACTACTCAAGGAAATAGAAAATGATACCAAGAAATGGAAAGACATCCCATACTCATGGATTGGAAGAATTAACATAATCAAAATGATTATTCTCCCCAGAGCCATATAGAAATTTAACGCGATACCCATCTAAGTTTCACCAAACTTCTTTAGGAGAATAGAACAAAACTGCAATCATTTATCTGGAACCGGAAAACACCTAGAATCGCCAAAACAATCTTGAGGAAAAGAAACAGAAATGGAGGCATCACATTCCCAAATCTTAAACTATATTATAAAGCCATCATCATCAAAACAGCCTGGTACTGGAACAAAAAATAGCCACACAAACCAATGGAACAGAATTGAAAACCCAGAACTAAACCTCCATACATATAGACATCTAATCTTTGATAAAGGGGCCCAAAATATTAAATGGAAGAAGGAGGCTCTCTTCAATAAATGGTGCTGGGAAAACTGGGTTGAAATATGCAGAAGGATGAAACTGAACCACTTTATCTCACCAGAAACAGAAATCAACTCCAAATGGATCCAGGACCTGGATATTAGACCAGAAACTATCAAATACTTAGAGGAAAACATTGGTGGAACACTTTCCCAAACTTCAAGGACATATTTGATGATACAAACCCAATTGCAAGGAAGACTAAATCAGAAACAAATCAGTGGAACTACATCAAGTTGAAAAGCTCCTGCACAGCCAAAGAAACTGTCACACAAACAAAGAGACCCCTCACAGAATGGGAGAAGATCTTCACATGCCATACATCAGAAAAGAGACTAATCACCAAAATATACAAAGAACTCAGCAAACTTAGCAACAAAAAAGCATATGACCCCATCCAAAAATGGGCAGAGGATATGAACAGAACATTCACTACAGAAGAGATCCAAAAGGCTAACAAACACATGAAAAATTGCTCCAGATCATTGATTGTCAGAGAAATGCAAACAAAGATAACATTGAGATACCACCTCATCTCTGTGAGAATGGCATACATCAAAAAAGACAGCAGCAACAAATGCTGGAGAGGCTGTGGGAACAGAAGAACCCTTCTGCACTGCTGGTGGGAATGTAAATTGGTCCAGCCTCTGTGGAGAGCAATCTGGAGAATCTCAAAAGGCTACACATGGACCTTCCATATGACCCAGTAATTCCTCTCCTACAGATATACTCCAAGGCCTCCATAACACGCAACCAAAAAGATATGTGTACACCTATGTTCATAGCAGCACAATTCATAATAGCTAAAACCTTGAAGCAACCCAGGTGCCCAACAACAGCTGAGTGGCTGAGAAAGCTGTGGTATATATACACAGTGGAATACTATGCAGCTATTAAGAACAATGAACCCACTTTCTCTGACCCATCTTGGGTGGAGCTAGAAGGACTTATGTTAAGTGAGCTAAGTCAGAAAGATAAAGATGAGTGTGGGATGATCCTACTCATAAACAGAAGTTGAGAAAGAAGAACAGAAAGGGAAACTCAAAGCAGGATTTGACTGAATTTGGAGTAAGGCACCAAAGTAAAAACCCTGGGGTGAGGGTGAGGGTGTATTTTCAGCTTTATGGGGCAGGCGGGGAGTGGTGGGGGGGTGGGTTGGGACACAGTCTTTTGGTGGTGGGAATGGTTTTTATGTACACTCCAAGAAAGAAAAAAAGAAAGAAAGCCAAACAAAATGTTGACTAATCATGAATCTAAAGGCTGGAATAGTTCAGAAGAAGAGTTGGGGGGGGGTGGTCCTCTGTTTTGTAGATAACTAGTTAGTGGTCCTATTTTAGTTATATTCCAAAGAGCCCATGACTATACTAATTTTTTTTTTCCTGAGCCTGACATCTGATATGCAGGTGGATCCAAGTTATTGGATGATGGCATGGCTGGAAAGAGGACCAGAAAGCTGGATCAGGGAAGAGAGTAGCACCCAAATATGGGAAAGATGTATAAATATTGTTGACTGTAAACCCCATTGATTTGATCTGTCTGGGGCCCATATTCAGCTTAGGAGCCTATGTGACCTCTGCATCACTGTAGATCTGAGCTCACATTCTGTGGTCATGAGTAGGAACATTCCAAGCTGACCCAATATCTGGACCCATATTCCTCAGGTGTAGCATAGAGTATGTTGTTCAGCCTCCCTTCAGAGGATGGAACATTCTCTACCATTGTTGATCCATATTGAGAGCAAGGTCCTATGGGAGCCCACAAAGGGGTCTATTGCCAACACTCTTTTGTAAAGTATTCAGGTCTTTTGCCAATTTTTCTGTTCCACTTATGTATATTTTTAATGCATCAAAGTTCGACATCCTCGAGGAAACACTCACGAAAGACATGTCTCTGATATCTGATTACTGTAAAAAATGGCAACTAATCCCTAGCACTGCAAAAACGGTATCATCTGTTTTCCATCTACACCATGCCTCGGCCTCGCGTGAGCTTAATGTGCAGCTTGGCGATACGAGAATCCGGCATGAAGCTCAGCCAGTCTATCTTGGTGTTACTCTCGATCGCACTCTGTCATTTCATGAACATCTCATAAAAACTGCAGCAAAGGTGGGCGCGAGGAATCACATCATTGCAAGACTGGCCAGCTCCTCATGGGGCACGAGCGCTTCCACACTACGATCATCATCTCTGGCATTATGCTATTCCACTGCAGAATACTGTGCCCCAGTATGGTTCCGCAGCCCCCATGTCCACTTGGTCGATTCCAAATTATATTCCTCCATCAGGATAATTTCTGGAACCATCCGTTCCACCCCGGTTCCATGGCTGCGAGTTCTTAGCAACATCGTCCCGCCAGATATTCGTCGGGATGCGGCATCATCTAAGTTCATTTCCCACATCTACGCTCGACCTGACCTGCCAATATACGCGGATATCTTCGCCCACCCTGTCCAACGCTTGACGTCTCGTCACCCAATCTGGTCCCCTACGCCTACACTGAACTTCTCTGTTCCAGACTCTTGGAAACAGAGTTGGCAGTCAGCTGAGGTAAAGAACAAACACCTCATCACAGACCCCTGCAAGCGTCAACCCGGCTTTGACCTAGCACGTTATGATTGGGCCCTCCTCAATCGCTATGGAACAGGCCATGGCCGGTGCGCCGCTATGTTCCACCGCTGGGGAGCCAGAGACGACCCGAACTGCCCCTGCGGCTCCAGACAGACTATGACCCACATAGTCAACGACTGCCACCTCTCCAGATTCAAAGGAGGTCTCAAAACTTTACATCAGGCTCAACCTGACACTGTTGACTGGCTACAGAAGAAGGGCAAATGCTAGAAGAAGAAGAAGAAGAAGAAGAAGAAGAAGAAGAAGAAGAAGAAGAAGAAGAACAAGAACAAGAAGAACAAGAAGAAGAACAAGAAGAAGAAGAAGAGGAATGCAACTGCAGGGAAAGAATTCAAGATTTCACGCATGCAAAAAGATTATTGAGCCCATTTAAATCTTGGTCCATTTTTTTTTTAATTGAGAGAGAGTAAGAAAAAGAGGGCTTGAACACATGATAGAGGAGAGGCACTGTAGCACAGCACAACAACCCACGGAAATCCCCACCCCACATTGCCCTTTGGTGCTCCCCTATGTATGCAGAACCTTCCACCGTAAGGCATGAATGAGTCTCTGGGAGAAATAGTCCCTGGCCCTTTATTTTTGTCATTTTGTAAGAGTTCTTTTTGGACTCTTATTTGGACATGCACTCTCTGTTGGATATGTCATTCCAATGTTCTGTCAATATGTTCAGGCAGCCTCACTAGTTCAGATGTTCTTCCTTTAATTAAATGGCCCTGAGGAAGGTGGAAGGGGCTTGTATGGGTGGAGGGGGCTCAGTAGTGTTTTGTTGTATGCTTTACATTGGGTTCTAGTTCTCCCCCACCAAGAGAATTGGATCAGTCCTGTTAATTTCGCGGGCCCACTTGGCCCCGCCCCGAAGGAAACCCGCCAGAGTTCCAGAGTGACAGAGTACAGGGGGTTCCTGAGTTCGAGAGTTCGAGAGAGTGCTTGCGCCGCCGCAAAGAGACAGCAGAGTTCTGTTTGGTGATTAGTTTGTCTTAGTTTATGAATCGTTGTTCCTGAATAAAGAAATACAGCTTCCCTGCCCAGCCGTTGTCTCCGCGTCTCTGTTACCCGCTGTGAAGCTAGCCCGGCCAGCTGGAGCCGTCCGAATTTTAACAACAGTATTTGGTGGAGGGATATTGGTACTTTAATGGTGTGTGTGATGAGGTAACATAATCATGGAATGTGAATCTGTACCCCTAAAACATACAGTCATATAAACCGTTGCCTTAGTTCATAAACAAACAAAAAAATGATAAGTGGCCCCAGGGTCCAAATGACTGTTGTTTTTATTGTAGCACCTCAATAAAAGTAACTGTGATAAAACTAGTACTACGCCTATAACTCTTCTGATTGTGAGACAACTGCAATATGTGTTTGATTCCTATATTTATTCATGGCAGCATGGGAGGTGGCACAGTGGATAAAGTGTTGGATTCTCAAGCATTTATTTTTTCATCCCACAAATTTAACACATGAATTGAGTATTAATTTTTTGCAAGAGACTTTTTTTCAGGGATGTAAGTTTGCTTCTTTTTGAAGTGTTACAGCACATTTTGGGATTTTTTTTTTTTTTACTTGAGTACATTTTCTTTTCTCTTTGTGATAGTTGTGAAGTCTGCCACCACCAACTGAAGTCTCCCTCCACCACTGCATACTGGCCTCCAGATACCCTCCCAGGCCCATCTCACATCCCCCTTCACAGTTCTTGCTTCTGTGGCAATAGGCCACAGCTATTCTAAGTTTCACTCTGTCTTTTCTCTTCCGTTGATTCTTAGGCAACTTTACACACTGCCATTGTAATTAAATAAGAATCTGGCAATATGATTAGAACAGTCTTCCAGAACCCAGAAGACTTGAAAAGAGAACAGCTTCTAGTCACTTCTAAAGTCTGTAAAATCAGGTAACTGAAAAGGTTAATACTATTTTGCAGATTTTATTGATTCATGTTTTTATTCTTTTGTTCATTGACTCAAATATTTGTTAGGCATATGTGATCAAAGCACATTAAATGGAAACTACTTAGATCTTTTCTCTACGTCGTCGTCCTGGGTAGTTACTAGCCTCTCCTATGACGTCAGTTACTACCTATATACTGATAACTCCCACATGTATTTCTACAGCCCAGATGTCCTTCATGAGTCTCACGAAGGCAAATAACCAACTGACCGATGAATATTATTGTTTGACCCTGACATATTACATTAAAAAAACTGAACCCATCATCTTCTCCAACATATATTTTCTTTCTGTGTTTTCTATTTACTGTATGGTGTCATTGCCTACCCATAAGTGTAAGTGACAGATCTAGTAATATCTCTTGATAACTTCTTGTCCTCAATTCCCAACACCTCAAATCCTATCAATCACTAATTCCTATTGATTCAACATCTTATAAACTGTCTCTCTCAGTTTTTTCCCCCTTTATGGTCATTAACATAACTCACACCACTGGAATTTCTTGCCCTGACCTCCTTTGATTTCCCTGCCTCCAGTCTTTTTGGTCTCCTATATATTCTCTAATCTTTCCCATTTCTAAAATATCTTAAAGCTTCCTTTCCTCTTTGGTAGAGTCCAAATTCCTTAATATGGTTTATAGATGCCATATAATCTGCTCCTGCTGCCTCTCCAGTGTCAAGTCTCACTATTCTTCCTCTGACATTTATTCCTACTAATCTTTCTAGTCACACCAAATATTACTTTCTCCCTGGGATGCCTTCCCAGATCCTCAAAAAAATAGGTTAGATGTCCTCCTATAATATTCTCCTGCTGTCTTTATCCCTTAACTAGTAGATTTACCATCTTTATAAGAGGAAAGGCTTCATTTTGTTAGCAATCACAACTCAACCAATAAATCACATTATTTATTGAAACAATGAGTGGGTTTCTTAGACCTCAGGAATAGCTGCGCTATAATTATAGAAGATACTCTTTATTAAATTTAAGAAACGGATCCTTTAATACAAGGAGATATCAGGACACAATGTAGTCACAACTTATGCACTTGAGGTATGTATAAATCAAAGCATTTTTTTTTCATTCATATGTTTTTAGTGAGCAGTAGGTTTTTTTTTTTGTTTGTTTTGTTTTGTTTTTGCCTCCAGGGTATTTTTGGGGCTTGATGCCTGCACTACGAATCCATTGCTCCTGCCGGCCTTTTTTTTCCTTTTTATTGTTGTTATTGTTGTTATAATTGCTGTTGTTGTTGGATAGGACAGAGAGAAATGGAGAGAGGAGGGGAAGACAGAGAAGGGGAGAGAAAGACACCTGCAGACCTGCTTCACCACTTGTGAAGAGACACCCCTACAGGTGGGGAACCAGGGGCCCGAACTGGGATCCTTATGTCATTCCTTGAGTCTGGCACCATGTGAGCTTAACCCGGTGTGCTACCAGCCAGCCCCTATGAGCTGTCATTTGTGATGAGCATGTGTTAAATATTTATCTGCCACCATGGATG